>NW_004955545.1:657465-658514 GCF_000276665.1 Chinchilla lanigera
AAGAATGCTAATAAGAGATTTAGTAGGCGCTGGGTATGGTGCACACCTGTAATCGTAGTGTTTGGGAGACTGAGGCAGGAGGACTAAGAATTTGAGTACAGCCTGGGCATAGAAAGCTCAAGGCAAGCCAGGTGTGGTGGTGAACAACTGTAATCCCAGCACTCAGGAGGCTGAGGAAGGAGGCTCGCTTGTGAGTTTGATGCCAGCCTGGGCTACAAAGTGAGACCAAGGCCAGCCTGAACTGCATAGTGAGACCCTATCTCAAAAAGACAAAAAATAAAAAAAAAAAAAAAAAAAAAAAAAAACAACCCACAAAAAAAAAGAAGAAGAAAGTTCAAGGCTGACCTGGGCTACACAGGCAGACAGTCTCTCTCAGAAACAGAAAAGCTTTAGTAGGAAAGGGCATCTGCAAAACTATCTAGAAGCTACTTAGAGAGATCTCAGTTGTCTACTGCTGTATCATAAACTATGCATTTTAGTAGAGTAAGCAAGGTCATGTCAGTATGTATGGCCAGTTCTGAGACATAGAGAATAGGTAAAAATGAAATCGTTCCCTGAACTCTAATGAGACAAGAGCTGCATCTCAGATCTCTGATCTCTAAAGCATGGAAGACAATGCCAAGCTAGTCTGCAGTCCACTCGGTACCTACCATTTGCGTGCTGTGCTGCGGTAGAGGACACGGCTGCGCACCAGCTGGCACCGTGTACACTGGTGTTACTGACACACTGGCAGGGTGGGCACACACGAAACGCACCTGCACAGTCTCCACAGCTGGACTAGGGTTCAGAATCCCTGGGTAATTTCCAATCCGGAATGCGAGAACCTTTAAAGAAAGACCAGATCAAGAGGTAACTGTGGACAGAGACATCTGATGTCAGTCATGCCGATATTAATGTCAGAATTATTTAAATTCAAGCTGGGCATGGTGGAACACACCTGTAATCCCAGCACTCAGGAGGCTGAGGCTGGAGGATCATTTGTGAGTTCAAGGCCAGCCTGGGCTACAAAGTGAGACCAAGGCTAGCCTGAACTGCATAGTGAGACCCTG
>NW_004955545.1:658734-660654 GCF_000276665.1 Chinchilla lanigera
ACAGGGGTGCACTCCCACACCTGGCTCATTTGTTACTAGTTTTGTTAAGGGCAGGGCATAGCTGTAAACTAGAATTACCTCCTTTTTTTTGGAATCGGGAATCGAACTCAGGATTTCACACTTGCCAGGCAGGCGCTGTGCCGCTGAGCTATATCCCCAGCTCCCAGAGGAACTACCTCTAAAAAGAAAGCTAATTCAACTGATACAGGGTAAAATATTTATTCCTATTATCAGTGCAGATCTAACTGGTTCTTCAAAATTGCTAACTGTAGAAGACACTCTAAAGTTTTTCTTTTTAGAATTCTTTGAAACTAAGAAACCAGAACTGGGGATATAGCTCAGTGGCACAAGTGCCTGCCTGGCAAGTGCAAGGTCCTGAGTTCGATTCTTGGTACCAAAAAGAAAAAACAAAAAAAAGAAAATAAGAAACCAAATATCCTCTAGTATAGACAAGGAAATGAATGATAATGATAAAATGACTGAAAATAATGTGAAATAAGCTCATCACTACAAAATGATCTCCAGCTGTTCGGTTAGTGCACTGTTAGAATTCTCAGATGAGCAGACTGAAAAGAAACCACTGGGACATTTATTTATTTATTTACTTATTTTCCCCTAAGATAATGTTTTGTTATTCAGTTCAGGCTGGACTTAAACTCACTATGTAACCCAAGCTGGCCTTGAACTCACAGTGATCCTCCTGACTCTGCCTCCTGAGTGCTGAGATTACAGGTGTGCGCCACCATGCCCGGCACCGCCAGGTACATTTAAAGAACAGTAATATTTTTAAAATCCTTATACTTACAATTTTCCTATCTAATTCATAAACTAATCCACTGGGGTCTGGAAGGAGTGGCTGGAAGTACAACAGAGTTGGAGTGTTATACTAAAAGAAATGTTAGAGAAAGACCGTTTCCCTACTTGTTCCCCTAAGTCCAGGCACAGGACTCGGTATTTGTACTGGTTCTGTTTCCTCTTAACTGGAAGCCGGACTTCTGTTATTTCAATCGTCTCTGTCTTCTCTGTGCTCAGCTCCAGAAAAAATCGGGAGGGTTCCAAGATCCATGGACGAGGGCCTCCTTCAAACACCACTTCCTTCGCAGAATGCCATGTCACCAACGCCACTTCCATGGGATTTAGAGCCTGATGACATTTAAAGAAATTAATCCCTTACTGCTAAGGGAGCTCAAGAGCCTATTTTGTTTTATGTTCCCTCCTTCTTGAGTCAGGGTGTCGTTATAGTGCCCAGGCTGGCCTTGAACTGCTAGAGGAACTTTGTTTTACTTTTCTTTTTTTTTTTTTTTTTCTTTACCAGGAATTGAACTCAGGGGCTTGTGCTCACCAAGCAAGGCGCTGTGCCGCTGAGCTATATCCTCGGTCTTGAACTGCTAGAATTGGGATACTCTTGCCTCAACCTCCACAGTAGGCCAGGACTACATGTATGCACACAATGCCTGGCTCAATGGTATTTTAAGGTGAAAGACTAGTTTTTGTTTGTGTTTAGTATTTTTGAGACTGGGCCTCACTGTGTAGTTCAGGCTGGCCTAGAACTCATGGTGATCCTCCTGACTCAGCCTCCAGAGTTCTGGGATTACAGGCATGCACCAGCACATGTAGTGAAAAACTAGTTATCTGAATATGCTGAAATGATGGTAGGCTTTCCCAGATTAAGAGACATGTATGTGATGCCCCTCTCCTGGAATATTCAATCTCTGTGCTAATGTAGATCCCATTGATCATTCGAGTCTAACTGATGTGCTACCCAATCTGTTAATTTGGTTCCAGTCTTTCCAAACCATAACAACTTCTGTATCCTCCACTATCGACTCTGCTGTTCATACATAAACTCTTTTAAGAGGAGAGAGTATCTTTTTTGGTGTTTATGTGTGATACTGGGAATTGAACATGGGGGCCCAGGCA
>NW_004955545.1:663074-678661 GCF_000276665.1 Chinchilla lanigera
ATTAGTGTTAAGTTATCTCTTATTCCTAGAGGCATTGAGTCTGGATTTGTTAGTATCTTACATCAAGAACTTGTAAACATCAATTTTTATTTTACTTGATTTTTCAAAAAGCAATTTTAGCTCCTGAGAGAATCAAATATGTAGCATGCCAAGCTCTATCTACTTTTACTCTGAATCACTTGTCATACTGTCTTCATTATAATGAACCAATCCTTAGGGCTAAACATAATGGCTACTCTACTGAGCTCCCTAAGTACACAGGACAAAAGACAGCCGATTCCCTGCATAGGACAGAAACGTCCCCTTTCAGTGTCCTTTAGAAGGGAGTATGCTAATGTTCAGTATCTTCGTGTTTGTAGAGACATACACATATGCGAAAAACAGCACTTAAGATTTGAGTACTTTATACATTACTGCATATATTTTACACCTCAGTGAAGAAAAAGAGATGGATGTGGTGGCACACATCTGTAATCCCAGCACTCTGGGAGGCTGAGGCAGGAGGATCATTGGAAGTTCAAGATTAGCCTGGGCTACAAAATGAGCTCAAAGCCAGCCTGAACTGCATAGTGAGACCCTGTCTCAAAAAGACCAAAAAAAAAAAGAGAGAGAGAGAAGGCTTTGGGTTCAAACCCAAGTGCCACAAGAATAAGAAGATGAAGAAGACAAAGAGGAAGAGGAGAAAGAACAACAGGAAGGGAGAGGATGAAAAGGGGGAGGAGGAGGAACGAGGAGAAGAACAGGGAGGAACAGCTAAAATTTAGTGATGCAGATTGAGGATATTCCTCAATGTCTTAATTCAGGAAGCACAAGATAGAAGCATACGGGAGTCAACTCCTTAAAATAGCTTTTATGAGAGACATTAGGTCTAAGAACAAAACAGCTAGGTGTGATGGTGCGCTCGGGAGGCTAACACAGGTCACCGTGAGTTCGAGGCCAGCCTGGGCTACGGAGTAAGTTCAAGGTCAGCCTGAACTACACAAGACCTTGTCTCAAAAAACCAGAACCAAACCCAAACCAAAACAAAAAAATCACACACACCCAAAAAACAAAAAGACAAAATAGTGGGGCTACAAATATAGCTTAGTGGTAGAGCGTTTGCTTTGCATGCATCATGCCACAGGTTTGATCCCCAGCATCTAAATGCTAAAGGAGGAGGAAGGAAGACACAGAATTATCACCTATCTTGAGCTGAAACCATAGATAACTAGGTAGCTGCTAGGCGCACATAGCTGGGTCCATGGAAAGAAAGGACAGTGTTGTGCTATGAAAGATCCCACCTTCAGGGGCTCATACGCAGCAAATGTGGCACTGCTGCCCAGGTGCTCCTTGTGCCCACTCACGCTCACTGTCACCAGCGTGTGGCCTTGAGATCTGGCTGCGATGTGTATACTGGAGCAGTGCATTGGTCCAGGTCTTTGAATACCTTTGAATCAAAAAACACGACTTCAGTAAGGAACTATGTAGTTTTTTTTTTTTTTTTTTTTTGGTTCTGGGAATGGAACTCACAACCTTGTGCTTGCCAGGCAGGCGCTTGCGCCACTGAGCTATATTCCCAGCCCATATGCCGTCAGTTCTTGAGGAAATTAAGCTGCACAAGTATCTTTTTCAGGACTTATATTGAACCTAGGCCCTCTGCACTGAGCTATATCCCCAGCCTTTTTTTTTTTTTTTAACTTTTTATCTCAAGACACAGTTTTGGGCCGGGGATATAGCTCAGTGGCGCAAGCGCCTGCCTGGCAAGCACAAGGTTGTGAGTTCGATTCCCGGTACCACACAGACACACAAAAGACACAGTTTTGCACAGCTACCCAGGCTGGACTTAAACTCGCAATCTTCCTGCCTCAGTCTCCTAGGGTGCTGGGACTGCAGGTGTGCACCACAACACCTGGCTTAGGATGTTGAACTTTATGAATAGACCATTAATATTTTTTATATTAGAAAAAAAGATATTTCTCCTTTTTAAAATAAATTATGTATATGGACATTAAATAGCACTATTCTCCTCCTAGAGAGAACTATGGTATACATTAAAGAAAGAAGGAAACATGGTGGTGTCTGCCTGTAATCCCAGGTGCTTTGGTTCATGAGTTTGAGGCCATTAGCAATTTAGCAAGACAGTGTCTGAAAATTTAAATAGCTTTAAAAAGTACTGAGGATGCAGCTTAGTCTAGAATGCTTCCATAGCAGGTACAAGATTGAACCCTGCACTGGGTTCAATCCCCAGTGCAGGGAAAAAGGAAAAAAGAAGAAAAGAACTTGAGTCTGGAAACAAAATATCTTACTAGGAACTGAAACCTAATATCATCCGGCCACATTTTTCAATTTCTATGCTTTCCTTTCTGCATTTATAAATTAAGTAGAACAGGGGGCCGGGGATGTAGCTCAGCGGCACAAGTGCCTGCTTGGCAAGCACAAGGTCCTGAGTTCCATTCCTGGTACCAAAAACATAAATAAATAAATAAATTAAGTAGAACAATACCTACTTCAAGGAAGTTGACAGAATAAATAAAATTATTATAAGGTAATTGTGTGAACTTAGATTCTATTTAGTAGTTTCTTTTTTGTTGTTGTTTTTTGTTGGTATCAGAAATGGAACCCAGGACCTTGTGCTTGCCAGGCAGACGTTTGTGGCACTGAACTACATCCCTGACCCTCTTTTTTACTTTTTTCTCTTTTTTTTTTTGAGACAGGGTCTTGCTATGCAGTTCAGGCTGGCCTTGGCCTTGAGCTCACTTTGTAGCCCAGGCTGGTCTCAAACTTACAAAGATCCTCCTGCCTCAGCCTCCCAAGTGCTGGGATTACAGGCGTGTGCCACTGCGCCTAGCTTCTATTTAATAGTTTCTAAATTGATGCTTCATCCCTTCATTCAAAGACAGAAAGAGAAAATAAAAAGTACAGTTTTTCTCCCCCCTTCTTCCTCTTGCTCCTCCTCCTCCTCTCCTTCGTCTTCATCTTGTGGCATGGGGGTTTGAACCCAAGGCCTTCAAACCCAAGGATGAGCCACACCCCGTCCCTGTACTTACTTATTTCCTAGTCTTACCTTCTTCGAGGAGAGTGAAGACTCCTTGCTTATCCATGCTGACTTCCACGGGTAAATGAGAGCAGTCTGAGAATGCCACCGCCTGTTTAGTCGCATTCACGTGATACATTGCAATGGGGATTTCTATCGTCTGGCCAATCTCCACATCAGCGTGGAAGGGTAACAGTTCCATTTTGTTCAGCTTCAGGACATACACCTGGGGGGGTACACCTGGCCTTTTAGATGAGTCTTAGAGGAAACCATCTCTTAACATTTAAATGCCCACACATGAACATGTGTGCATATATATATATGTATGTGTTTCATATAAAAACATGTGTCATTCATGTTATTACAGTTGGTGAGTCTTCCACATTGATGGCTTCTGCTCCTAAGGATGCAGCCAACTGATGGTTGAAAATACGCAAGAAAACACTGCCCCTGTGCTAAACTTGTACAGACCTCCTCCCTTGTCATTACCCAAACAGTACCGCGTAACAAGTATCCCCACAGCACTGGCACTGTCGTAGGTGTAATGAGTCTAGAGATGATTTAAATTATGTGGATTGCACAGGCTATATGCAACTACTGTGCCATTTTATGTAAACGACTTGAACATCCACAGATTTTTTTGCATCTGAGGAGGTCTGGGAGCCAATCCCCTACGCACACTGAGGCATGACTACATACTATTTTCCATACACACATAAGCACACACAATAGGTGCCAAATAAGTCTCTCTTGTCATTCCTTAATTCTTTAAGGCATCTGACATCAGAGAGCAGGGATCTGGCAAACGATGGCCGGTACGTGACTTGTCTGTATAGTCAGTCAAGAATGGTCTTTGTTTTTGCTTGGTGGTGCTGGGGATTGAACCCACAGCCTTGCCCACACGAAGAAAACATCCTACCATGGGACTGTACCCCCAGTGCTGGCTTTCACATTTTTTAAAGAATTATAAAATTAAGAACCACAACAAAAAGAATATGAGTTGGAGTGTATGTGACCTACAAAGACTAACGTATTTAGAGCACTCCCTCTTCTCTCACTGGGGGAGTACTAGAGACTGAACCCAGGGTACTGCTCACCTAAGCATGCGCTCTACAACTGGGCCACACCTCTAACCGCACCCATTTTTTAAAACAATGTATTTTATTTTGTCATTTTTGTCACTTTCTGTTTCTTCTTCTAGTTCTTTTTTGCCTGTCTTTGTCCCTTAAAGTGACACATTACAGGGAGTCTATCTTCTCTTCCGACTCTCTATGATCTTCCTGGGAAATCTTATCGTCCTAAAACTTCATTGACCAGTGCTGGGCGTGGTGGCACACGCCTGTAATCCCAGCACTCGGGAGGCTGAGGCAGGAGGATCATTGCCAGTTTGAGACCAGCCTGGGCTACAAACTGAGTTCAAGGCCAGCCTGAACTGCATAGTGAGACCCTGTCCCAAAAAGACCAAAAAAAATCCTAAAAAACGAAAAACTAAAACTTCACTCACCAACTACACACTGATAACTCATCAGCCTTAATTTAATCTCTCTCTCTCTCCTTTTTGCTCTCTCACTCCCTCACTCTCTCCCTCACTCTCTCCCCTCTCTTTTTCTCTCTCCTTTTTTTTTTCTTTTTCGAGACAAGGTCTCTCTATGTAGTTCAGACTGGCCTTGAACTTGCAGCAATCCTCCGGCCTCAGTCTCCCAAATTCTGGGATTACAGGTGTGCACCACCATGCCTGGCTACCTTAATCTTTCAGTTGAATTTCAGATCCCTATTTCCACTAATAAATACCCACCTAGATACTCCATAATTGCCCTAAATATATTTAAAACTGAAGTCATCATTTTTGCAACCCTACTTTTTTTTTGCAGTGTTGGAGATGGAACTCAAGATTGCTGTGCTATACCCCCACCCCCATACTGAGGACTGAACCCAGGGCTTTCACCTTCACAACGAGTTACATCTCCATCCCTTTTTATTTCTTATTCTGAAACAGGGTCTCACTAAGTCACTAAGTTACCCACGTTGGGCTCAAACTTGCAATCCTCCTGTCTCAGTCTCCCCAGGGCAGGGATTACAGATGTGCACTCCTACGCCTTCTCATATTTTCTCTCCGTACTGCAGCCAAAACTAGAAATCTCATTGTCTCTGGCTTTAAATCCTTCACTCTCCCTCACTCAGTGGGACATCAAATCTGATTAAGTCTACCTGTAAAACAAAACAAAACCCTCAATTTGTCTACTTCTGTTTATTCTCAATACTGTTTCACTAGTTTAGGCTTCACTGGGACTTTTGTTTTGTTTTTGTTTTTTGTAGTGCTGGGGATCGAACCCAAGATCAATATGCAAGGCAAGCTCTGTCACTGAGCTACCGCCCAGCCCGTCCTGCTCTTCACCTTCGCAGACCCCTCTCAGTTCTCTCTACTCTACTAGTCTGTAGCACCAGCTGCTACCTTGATTTTTTTTATTTTTATTTTTTTTTTGAGACAGGGTCTTGCTACGCAGTTCAGGCTGGACTTGAGCTCATTTTGTAGCCCAGGCTGGTCTCAAACTCACAAGGATCCTCCTGCCTCAGCCTCCCAAGTGCTGGGATTACAGGTGTGTACCATCATACCTGGCCATACCTTGTTGTTTTTTTTAATTATCATGTTCTTGTCTGATTATAAAGACAGCTAGGCTTCTTTCCAAACATAGGCATCACCATATTACTGGCCTGTATAGAAACCAGTGTCGCTCTCCACTGTGTCTAACAGGGGTTGGCAAACGCTTTCTATAAAGGCCAGAGTGTGAACACACTTACACAGAAAGCAGGCCGCAAGGTTGCTGTAGCTACGGAGCGGAAAGCAGCTACAGACAATGAAGGGGTGCGCTGACCAAGTTGGCGCTTCCTTTCCCACAAAGGCAGCCGTCCGGATTTGGGCCCTAGGCCTTGGTTTGCTTCCTTCTTCCAGAGTTTTATTCAGGTTCTCACCTTTCCAGGCTCTAACTACTGTGGTGCCATCCACAAGGATTCTTCCTTTATAAACAAATAGTGTCTTCTGTACAATTCAAGCAGCTGTCAGCCACACACTCCTTTAAAACACTTCACACTGCTGGCTACGGTGGCACATGCCTGTAATCCCTAACACAGAAAGCTGAGGTAGGAGGATCACAGTGAGTTTGAGGCCAGTCTGGGCTGCACTGTGAGTTCAAGGCCAGCCTGAACTACATAGTGAAACCCTGTCTCAAAAGAACCCAATAAAATAAAATAGCAAGTAAAATGCTTCACATATTGCTTCCATAAATGTTATGGAACTTTTTATATGAATATATCTTCCTACCTAGGTTTCAGCTTCTTTATTTTGGTACCGGGAATCAAACTCAGGACCTTGCACTTGCCAGGCAGGCACTTATGCCGCTAAGCTATATCCCCAGCCTTTAACTTCTTTAAAATAGGGCCAGTATGTTACCTGTTTTTTAATACCCTACACTATCTAGTACCAGGAAAATGCTAAGTCTCATAGTGAAAGGCAACATTAAACTGAAAATGGGAGAGAAAGAGGAAAACAGTTATAAAGTAGAGTAAAAAGATGTTTTCAGTCTTGTAGAAACAGATTAATAAACTAAAATGTGAGACTATAAATAAAGGTTCTATAAAGGCGATTTAAAAATTGTATATGTAAAAAAAAAAAATTGTATGTATAGAGCCAGGCATGGTGATGCACGCCTGTAATCCCACCACTCACAAGGCTGAGGCAGGAGCATTGTTGCAAGTTCGAGGCCAGCCTGGGCTACAAAGTGAGTTCAAGGCCAGCCTGAACTGTATAGCGAAACTCTGTCTCAAAAAGACAAAAAAATTTTTTTATACATAATAATTATTTTAAAAATAGCTACTAGCTGGGCATGGTGGCACACACCTGTAATCCCAGCACTCGGGAGGCTAAAGCAGGATTGTTGTGAGTTTGAGCCAGCTTGGGTTACAAAGTGAGCTCAAGGCCAGCCTGAACTGCATAGCGAGACCCTGTCTCAAAAAGAAAAAAAAAAAAGAACCCCCTAGCTACCATTAGGTATTGACTATATGTCAAGCACTGTGTTAAACATTATGATCTGGTTTGATTTATCTCACTTTATTCTGACAGGTTATTATGAGATTATTAAGCTGGATGTGAAAATTCTCCCCATTTTAGACAAGTGTTCTACCACTGAGCAACATCCCTAGACTTTTTCCCCATTTTGGAGAAGAGAAAATAGACATTGATCCTAAGTAAGCAGTTATTTTTTGCTGGTTTGTTTTTTTTGTTGTTTTTTTTTTTTCCTGCTAGGTAGTTCAGGCTGGCTTTGAACTCACTATATAGCCCAGGCTGGCTAGCAATCCTCCTGTCTCAGCCTACCATATACTGGGATTACAGACATGCACCACCATGCCCTGCTTAGTAAATGGTTATTAAGCGGAGCAGAATTCCACCCAGGTTCAAAAATATTTAAGTAATACATATTTCCAGACTGAACTTGAACATTTTTATGTAGCAAAATCGGACCAAAAATATTTTCAAACATGGTAATGTACTTAGCTTTAAACACTGAGACACTTAGCAGTGACTCTGAGGTAAAGAGGCTTCTTTGGAGAATAACTTACCTTCATTTCTCCGTATCGACAGGGATTCTGTACATCTCGGGCCCGCACTGTGCTGTTCCCCCAGACTTGACCTGCAGTGACTATTCCTTTGGTGGTTACCATGGCCACTGTTTCATTAGAAGAGCTCCAGGTGAAGTTGCCACTACCACCCTCTACCTGGAAGAAAGCATAACCCTATATTCAATGACTATAGGAGGAAAAATGGAATTTAAGTGAAAATGTAAAGCTTGAATGGTAAAATAAAGTTTAAGACTAAAACTATATAACAAGTTATTTCCATACACATTAAGAAACTACTGAGTAGCTGGGTAGGGGGGTGCATGCCTGTAACCACAGCATTCAGGAGGCTGAGACAGGAGGATCGCTGGAAGTTCCAGGCCAGTCTTACTCCAGTGAGTTCAAAACCATCCTGAACTACCTAGGGAGATCCTGTCTTAAAAATCAAACAACAGCCGGGCATGGTGGTGCACACCTGTAATCCCAGCACTTGGGAGGCTGAGGCAGGAGGATCATTGGGAGTTCAAGACCAGCTTGGACTACAAAGTGAGCTCAAGGCCAGCCTAAACTGTATAATGAGACCCTGTCTCAAAAAGACAAACAAACAAAGAAACAAACAACAAAAAGGGGAGGAGTGCAAGGAGCTGGACATAATTTTGCATACCTGTAATCCCATCATTCTATGAGGCTAAGGCAGGAAGATTGAAAGTTTGAGCTGTCCCTGGGGAATTTATTGTCTTAAAATAAAAAGGGTTTGATTCCCAGTATTACCACAAAAGAAAAAAAATGGGGTAAAGTTTACTTAACAAAACCTCATAAAACTCACAAGGAACGGATATATGGAAGACAGACAGATGTAATAGATGATAACATTTATTTATTTATTTTTTGTCTTTTTGACTTTTTGAGACAGGGTCTTGTAAGCAGTTCAGACTGGCCTTGAGATCATTTTGTAGCCCAGGCTGGTCTCAAACTCGCAATGATCCTCCTCCCTCAGCCTCCTGAGTGCTGGGATTACAGGCATGTGCCATCACACCCGCAGATGATAACATTTAAGAGCATGATTTTTCAGTTACCAAAGACTGAGTTATACTCTTAAGACTGGGGATGGAGCCAGCCATAGTAGCGCATGTCTATAATCCCAGTACTTGGGAGGCTGAGCCAGGAGGATTGCCACAAGTATGAGGCCAACCTGGGCTACACAGTGAGTTCAAGGCCAGCCTGAACAGTATTGTAAGACCCTATCTCAAAAAACAACAACAACAGAAAAACAAAAAAACCCCCACAGACAGGGTTAGGGGAGAGGCCAAACTGGTGGCTTGCATTCATAATCCCAACATTCAGGAGGCTGGGGCAGGAAGATCACCAGGAATTTGAGGCCACCCTAAGCAGTGAGACCCTATCTCATCCTCCACCCCTACCCGCCAAAAAGACTGGGAAAAATAAAATTTAACATTAACGAAATTCCAATAAACTAACCTATCAGAGAAACTGACTTTTGTCCGTGAATTCTTCTAGGACACCGTACCTGTACTTGATAGCGATGTAGCACTCCCAGAGGATGATGAGGAAATGCCAGGAAGTTAGGTGTGAGCTTGATGGGAAAATAAACAATCACTTCTTGCCAGTGCTGGATCAGAAGTTTGATAGGCTGAATGCTGTTATTCTACAGAAACAAGAAAAAAGAACGAAACAGATGTTATAAGCACTGCTTTTATGATGTACATATATATTGAAAACATCACCAAAATACTGCGCTAATAAATATTTCAACCACTTTCTATTTACAAAAATAAATACTCAAAAAAAATACTCATATTCATTAAAGAAGCACAACTACTATGGCTCAATAATAATAAAAAGGATTTTGCTAAAACTAAATACCACTATCAGGAGAAATAGTTCAACATTTCATGAAATAAATTTTACTAGCCGGGCGTGGCGGCGCATGCCTGTAATCCCAGCACTTGAGAGGCTGAGGCAGGAGAATCATTGAGAGTTCAAGTCCAGCCTGAGCTACAAAGTGAGCTCGAGGCCAGCCTCAACTACATAGTGAAACCCTGTCTCAAAAGCAAAAAAAAAAAAAAAAAAAGTGCTGGGGTAAGACATTCCACTCATACTTAAAAAAATAAGCATAAGGTATGAGTGAAAATCTGTACAGGTAAAATGAAGTCCTTACCTGGTTATGCTGACGTTTTCCCTTTGAAGGCAAAATCAATCAATCAGTCAATATATCTACCTATCATTTATATACCATTCTTTTAAGAAACCCTTAAATATTTATCAGTAGTATCACAACTGCGGTGACAGCCCTGATATTCTTAGGTACGCAGGTCTGTATGTACATATGTGGTACTACAGTTTGAATCAGGGCCTCCAAATGCTAGGCCAGTGTTCTACCATGGAGCTACAACCCCAGCCATGCTTGTTTTCCCCCACTTCACTTTGACAAGTTCTCACTAAATGGCCTAGGATGTCCTCAAATTTGTGCTTCTTCTGCCTCAGCCTCCCGAGTAGCTAGGGTTACAGATGTGCACCACTGTACCCAGCTTCTCCTCACTCTCTTAAGGTAGCCAAATCATAAACTAAAAATAAGCCTTTTAGTTGAAAAAAGAACATTTTATCTCTCTGAGACTGATTTTTTACTTCTGGCCTCCAAAACAGTAAGATAATAAATTTGTGTTGCTTTAAGCCACAAACAAACAAACAAGTATCATTCTTGGTAATATTTATTTTAGGTAACCACTGAGGGGAACCAAGAAGGAATATACTGGGAGAACAGATCACATGCTAAGTCTGGATAGAACTCTTTTTCTTTAAATGGTCTTGGAGATAGAACCTAGGACCTTCTACTATTTACAATCCCACTCCCATCCCCTTTTTGAGACAAGGTCTTCCTAGGCTGGGGTCAAACCTGAGATCCTCTTGCCTCAGTCTCTGGAGTGGCTGAGATTATAGGTGTCTACCACCATGCCCAGCCTCAAATAATAAACTTTTAAAAATGAAAGATGAAGCCAGGGCCAGGTGTGGTGGTGCATGTCTGTACTACCAGCACTTGGGAGGTTGAGGCAGGAGTATCACTTCTAGTTTGAGCCCAGCCTTGGCTACAAAGGTGAGTTCAAGGCCAGCTTGAACTGCATAGCAAAACTCTGTCTCAGAAAAATAAATGAAAGAAAGACAAACAGACAGACAGGAAGGAAGGAAGGAAGAAAGAAAGAAAGATCGATCGATCTTTAGATAGATCTATCGATCGATGGATAGATAGATGAAGCCAGGCATGGTGGCATATGCCTGTAACCCCAGCATTCGGGAGACTGAGGTAGGAGATCTCCATGAGTTCAAGGCCAGCCTTGGGTATACAGCGAACCTGAACTATGTAGGGAGACTCTGTCTCAAACTGAACCAAAACAAACTTGATAACATGGAATTACATCCACCAGACTTTATTATCAAAATTATACAATAGGGAAAGAGCTCAAAAAAAACTATAGAAAAAAGGCAGAAACATTGAAAATTATTAATATCTCATACACTGTTAATAGGGATATAAAATAAAGTTATATAGTCATTCTAGAAAATGCTTTGGTTGTTTCTTACAAAAGTAAACATATAGCTACCATATGATTCAGCAATTGCACTATTGGGCACTTGTCCCAGACAGATGAAAATGTTTGCTCACAGTGAAATCTGGGTGGGAATGTTGAGAGTATCTTTCATACTCAAAGCAACCCAAATGTCCTTTAATAAGTGTTAAGCAAATTTCAGTACAGCAGATCCATATGATGGGATTCTACTCGGCAGTTATCTGAAAATGAAATATTGATAAATGCAACAATTTGGATGGGCCTTAAAGGCATCAGACACAGTGAAAGCAGCCAGCCTTGGGGAGGTGTGGTTAGTCCAGTGGTAGAGGACTTGCACAGCACTGCAGACGCCCTGGATTCAGTCCTCAGTGCTGGAAAAAAAAGTATGTACTAAGGGGTAACGTGTGATCTTTCAATGCATGTTATAAATCAGGCTAAATGCACTGACTCCTCAAATAGTTAACATTTCTTTACAGTGAAAACTTTAAAAGTCCTTCTTTATAGCTCTGTGACATGTTCATTATGTCGCTGTTCTTTACAATCATCCTAGCACGCAAGCACATGCTAGACTTAGCCCTGCCCAACTGTAACTTAGCCCCCACTGACCGATCTTTTCCCACTCCTGCCCCTAGCTCTCCCCAGTCCCTGGTGAGCATCACTGAACTCCCAGAATGAACTCGTGTTTTAAACACACTACTTTTTATGGGCTGGGTGTACAGCTTTGTGTAGACCTCTTGCCTAGCATCCATGAGGCCCTGGGTTTCATCCCCAGCACAGCAATGATAATAATACTTTTAAAAAAGTAAGGTTTTTGGAATTGAAAAGCTATTCTAAAAATAGGCTCAAACTGCCAGGAATACTGTAATGATATATAATTATATATTTAAATAAAGTGTTTTATAAAAATTGACTATTGGCAAACATGACCTTTTGTCAAGTAACCTTAGGAGAAAAATCAAAGAAGTTGTTCAGGAAGTTCTGGTGGTGCATGCCTGTAATCCCAGCACTCTGGAGGCTGAGGCAGGAAGATTGCTTTAAGGCCAGCCTTTGGACTACAAAGTGAGTTCAAGACTAGCCTGAACTATATAGAAAATGCTGTCTCAAAAAATCAACAACAAAAAAAGCTACACTTGGAGGCACATGCCTGTAATCCCAGCACTCAGGAGGCTGAGGCAGGATGGTTGCGAGTCCCAACACCAGCCTGGGCTACAAAGTGAGCTCAAGGCCAGCATAAATTGCATAGTGAGACCCTGTCTCAAAAGACCAAAAAAAAAAAAAAAAAAAAATTACTAAAAAAAAACAAAAAAAATGTTTAAATAAAAATCACTGTGAATTAAATATTGTTGAAAAGCAGGACATATGTAACAGTGAATATAGGTCCATATTTGACTGAACTACAAACACTTATTTGTACCAAATATGTCAGTCACTCTGCTAGATGTCAGGAAATAGCTGTGAACAAAGCAGACCTAGTCATTACCTCCAAGCCTATAATCTGATGAAAGATACGAATACTAACATTAAACATGATGATTATGGTCCTGTACACTGAGCAAGGAGTGCCAGAGACAAAAGGAACTACACGTTTTTTACAAAAATAAAATTTAAAAAAAATCAAAATAAAACTTAGAGGCAAAAAGGAACAAGGCATTTTCCAGGAACCAAAAGCTCATAGAGCTGGGTATAGTGGTGCACACCTGTAATTCCAGCACTCGAGAGCTTGAGGCAGCAGAATTGCCAAGAGTTTGAGGCCAATTTGGGCTACATAGTGAGTTCAAGGCCAGCCTGAGCTACAGTATGAGACCTTGTCTTTAAAAAATGAAACAAAACAAAAAAATCATCGTGTAAGAAAGCCTGAGGTTGTAGAACTTGCCGGGGCCAATCATTAGGTAGGGTCACAGAGTCAGATGCCCACAGGTACCAGGCACATAACATAAACTAGCTTATTAAACTGGATGGAAATAACAGGGAGAAGTTGGGTGTGGTAGTGCACACCAGTAATCCCAGCACTTGGGAGACTGAGGCAAAAGAATCATGAGTCTGAGGCCAGTGTGGCCTGCACCGTGAGATTGTCTCAAAAACAAGAAACAAACCAAAAAACAAAACAAAACAAAACAAAAAAACCCACCAAAAACCAAAGCAAACAGCAACAGCAAACAGGGAGTAGTAGAAACTATAGCTGACTACAAAGCTTAATCTAGCTGGCATAGGGGTGCACACCTGTAATCCCAGCATTTAGGAGACCAAGGCAAGATTGCTTCGAGTCCAAGGCCAGCCTAAATTACACAGGCAGTTCAAGGCCTACCTGAACTACAAACCAAGACTCCTATCTCAAAAACCAAACAAAAAGAAGAGAAAAGTACAATCTAAATGGTGTAGCTGGCCGGGGATATAGCTCAGTGGCATGAGTGCCTGCCTGGCAAGTGCAAGGTCCTGAGTTTGATTCCTGGCACCAAAAAACGCCCCCAAAAAACAAAAACACAAAAATAAATAAATGGTGTGGCCACTATCTGTTCCAGCTAATTGTTGTCAGATCTTCATATTTTTCCGAAGACCCTGAATTTTACTTGAAAGTTCCCATATATATAAATACAAAGGATATCTCCCAATTAAGAAGAAATTTATAAGCCAGGCATGGTGGCACATGGCTGTAATCCCAGCACTCATAAAGCTGAGGCAAGAGGATCAACTTGAGTTTAAGGGCAGTGTGAACTACATAGCAAGACCCTGTCTCAAACAATCTAAATAAATAAATAAGTAAAATGAAATAAAATGAAATAAAGAACAACAAAAAAAATAGAAGATAAAAACAAAATCAGATTAATTCCTCATACCTTTACCTAGTAACTCCACTTCTGGTATTATACCATATGAAAATTAACCAAAAGAGGAAAAAGAGTGTACAAAGATACTTAGTTATAACAATAGCAAAGAACTGGAAATGAAGCTCACTGTTTGGGGCAGGGCTGAATAAAATGGCATATTAATCCTTTGGCAGGTATTTACTTATTTGTCTATTTATTTAATTATTTATTGTAGCACTGGACATTGAACTCAGAGCTTTTGCACTGAGTGACATCCTCAGCCCTTTTAAAAAATTTTTGGTGCTTAAACTGGGTCTGAATTTATAATCCTTCTGCTGGGTGTAGTGGCACACGCCTGTAATCCCAGCACTCGCCTGTAATCTCAGCACTCAGGAGGCTGAGGCAGGAGGATCCTTGGGAGTTTGAGGCCAGCCTGGGCTACAAAGTGAGCTCAAGGCCAACCTGAACTGCATAGCGAGACCCTGTCTGAAAAAGAAGAAGAAAAAAAGAATCTATAATCCTCCTGAGTCAGCTAGGATTACAGGCATAGGTCACTATGCCCAGCTAACCCTTTGGAATTTTGGAATAAAAGGAACTCCCTAGGTGGACCTGACAAGCAATATGCATATGAATTTTTTTTTTTTTTTTTTTTTGAGACAGGGTCTCATTATGTAGTTCAGACTGGCTTTGAACCCATTCTGTAGCCCAGGATGGCCTTGAACTCACAGGGATCCTCCTGCCTCAGCCTCTTGAGTGTTGGAATTACAGACAGGCATGCCCCACCATGCCCAGCTTGAAATAATTTTATAAAAGAATTTCAAATGATATACACAATGGCCACAAATACAAATTATGCACAACAAAGTTTGGAATGGAAAGTTTGCAGAAGTATAAACTGCCAAGATGTCTATTTATCAGTCTATTTCTTATTTTGTGTAAAATAAGGGTAATATACATCATATTTGTAAGTCAAGTCAGCCAATACTTCCTCAGTATTTTTAGCTTAAAAAGACCATCTTTTGAATTCCTACCTGGTGAACAATGGAAGTCAGAGATGCACTGATCACCACCACACCAGCTTTCAGCACTTTTACTACATGGTAAGATCCATTCACAGTAGTTAGCTGCTCTTCAAAATACTCCGCTGGAAAGTTGTACGTAATTCTGAGATTCTGAAATCAGCCCAACAGCAACACAAGCTTGAAGATATGCGATTCCCCTCAAGCCACCTTAATTCCAAAGCATAGGTAAGGCTGTGGCTGTGCAGCCAGGGGGTAAGGAAGTGAGGACAAAGCCTGTGCTTTCCCTCACAAAGGTCTGAGTTAGTAAGATATAATTTAAAATGGTCCTAGTTTTTGAAAGATCCATTAATGAAAAGTATCAGGAATAGAGTCAGAACTTACATAAATTTTAGCACAATTTGTGGCATTCCACAGGTTGATAATTTTCAGGAGAAAGACAGACAGACAGAAAATAAGAGAAAAAAAAAGAAAAAAAAAAGAAAAGAAAAGAAAAGAAAGGAAAAGAGGTAAGCAAGCTGGGTGTGGTGGTACACACCTGCAATCCCAACACTCG
>NW_004955545.1:679520-682575 GCF_000276665.1 Chinchilla lanigera
AAAAAAAAAAAAAAAAAAAAAAAGAAGATGCAAACATTGGTCTATAATGAAGTAAAAAGTAGAAACTTAAAAAAGAAATCTACTTGAAGAACAAAATTTGCTAATGCAGAGGTGATTTCCAAAGCAGATCTTTTGTTTTTTCTCTCAAACTGTTTAAAAAAAAATTTTTTTTTTTTTGAGACAAGATCTCACTGTGTAGCCTAGGCGGGCCTCAAACTCAGAGATCTTCCTGGCTCAGCCTCCCAAGTGCTGGGATTATGGGAGTACACCACCACACCCAGCATCAAACTGTGTATTTTAAAGTTCCAAAAAATCTTGGATTAATTTAGATCAGGTCAGTCATAAAGAAACACTGTCACTTATATATGTACATAAGAACTAACCACAATTTAGGCACATTGCTAGTGTGTCAGGCAAAAAGTTTCAGTGTCTTTCAGTCAGACTGTTTCAGTGGTCTGAGGATTTTTTTTTTTTTTTTTTTTTTTTTTTTTTTTTGTACCAGGAATTGAACTCACGACCTTGCACTTGCCAGGCAGGCACTGTGCCACTGAGCTATATCCTCAGCCCCTGGTCTGAGGATATTAAGATTCTCTTTTCCTTGTGTAAATTTTCATTTCCAAACACAAAGATTGTATTACTTGTATTTTCATACTGTTTTACAGTCTGTTTCAGGACGTTTCCCTGTTGCAGACAGCTAACCAGAACAGTTAGTGCACATGTCAAAGTCAGGTTGCACTCAAACTTGGTTAAATCCTAAAACGAAAGTTGACACTTTGAGAGGTCTCTAGCTTCTAATGCATTCATGTTAGTGAGATCAGTTAAATTCTTCAACTTTCTGTAAACGGCTATCTAGACATACCTAAAAATCCAGGGTCCACAACGTGTACGGTGAGACTCGGGAGCACAGACACAGACCGCATGTGGACGTCTTTCATTTTTCTTAAGGAAATCACGTGAGCCAGAGCTGGGTGAAAATGGAAAGGTGAGCTGCCGAAGAAAAGAGTAACAAACGTGCAGACAGGAGCCAACAAAAATTCTGTCTTGAATTTCCTTTGGAAAGTGAAAATTGATCTTTTATTTTTATTTTTAATATCTTTTTGAGACAGGGTCTCACTATGCAGTTCAGGCTGACCTTGAACTCACTCTGTAGCCCAGGCTGGGCTTGAATTTACAGTGATCCTCCTGCTTCAGCCTCCTGAGTGCTGGGATTACAGGCGTGCGCCTCCACGCCCGGTGCTGGAAAGGGAACATTTAAGTACGTACACCTCTAAGAAAAGTCTGAGGGACACTTAGTCATTGCAGGAGTCAGGTATTCTTAAATTTCAGTTTTGAGGAAGATGGAATAGGAGAAAGATGATTATAGTCTGTGTTCTAAAAAATCATTTAAACCAGGCATAGTGGCGCACGCCTGTAATCCCAGCACTCAGGAGGCTGAGGCAGGAGGATAGTTGTGAGTTCAAGACCAGCCTGGGCTACAAAGTGAGCTCAAGGTCACCCTGAACTGCATAGCGAGACCCTGTCTCAAAAATTAAAAAAAAAAAAAATCATTTAGCTGCAAAGCTCTATCTCTAAATAAATTCTTACACAGGAGCCCAGCATGGATCACAGGGCAAAGCAGGGGCACTGGGGAGCAGGGTGCCTTCTGGCCTGGCGATGGAGGCGGAGGGGTGTGGCCTGCCACCCAGCAACGTGCCTGGAGCTCCACTGATGGTTCTGAAATTGCAAGTTGATTTCCTATTATCTATAGCAAATATTTAATTCCAAAACTTGTTTTTGTTTTTTGAGACAGGGTCTCACTGTATAGTTTAGACTGGCCTCACATTCACACTAGTCCTCCTGCCTCAGCCTCCCAAGTGAGTGCTGAGATTACCACCATGCATCACCACTCTTGGATCAAGATGTTTTCTGTTTGGCATCAAAAATACTTTGAGGTCACTTACATTTCATACTACTCACTATCCCCTTCAGTTAAGTTCTAGCAGAAGTATGAATCTATTTAAATATCAGTTTATATATAATCTAGTTAAGAATATGCCTCCCGGGCTGGGGATTTAGCTCAGCGGCAAAGCGCCTGCCTGGCAAGCGCAAGGTCATGAGTTCGGTTCCTGGTACCGGAGAAAAACCAAAAAAAAAAAAAAAAAAAAAGAATATGCCTCCCTCTCATAATATATCTAAAAGCTAAGAAAAATTATTTTTGCTCTATTTTTCTCATATAAAAATATGAGAAATATGTAACTGAAAGCTGGGGGTGGTGGCACACACCTGTAATTCCAGCACTCAGGAGGTGGGAGGATCACTGTGAGCTCAAGGGTAGCCTGGACTACACAGGAGACCCACCTAAAAAAAAGAAATTCTGTTTAGGTCTTTTCAAACTTGTACCTTGTTTTTCTTCTTCAAAACCATGCTGGGTTTTTGTTGTTTTGCCTGTGGTAGTGGGGATTGAACCCAGGGAATGCTAAGCTACATTCCTAAACTTTTTTTTTCTAGTAGTGGGGACTCAACACAGAGTCTTCATCCTGAGCTACATATCTTGCCTTTTTCTTTTTCATTTTGAGACAAGGTCTCATTAAAGCAGTAAATTGCCCAGCCTAGGCTAAACTTATGATCCTTCTATCTCAGCATTCCAGAGTACTAGGATTTCAGGCTTGTGCCACCATGCCTGGCCTAAAGCTACACTATTTTTACTAACAAAATGGCCCAGAGGTGGGTGTGGTGGTGTATACCTCTAATCCTAGCACTCAGGAGGCTGAGGCAGGAGGAGTGCCAGGAGTTTGAGGCCAGCCTGGACTACTCAGTGAGTGCAAACCCAGCCTGAACTACATAGTGAGACCCTGTCTCAAAAAAACAAAACAAAACAAAAAAATAAAAAAGGCCCATTGCATCACATTCTACTTACTACAGCATTTCAGTCTTGGCCTTACTTCACATTCCTATCAGATTTTACCTGCTCATTTCTGTAAATTCCTCACTTGGTTACCATGAAACTCCTCTTCCTGATTTTCTTTTTCCTTTCCTTTCTTCTTTTCTTGTTTTCTTTTTTCTCTTCTTTTCTTTT
>NW_004955545.1:683405-684698 GCF_000276665.1 Chinchilla lanigera
TATATAATATATATATATATAGGAAATTCAGGGATTTGCCTGACAACAGTGGTAGGGCTCAGTACATACTGAATGACTTGGTTTATTTTGTAGGTACTATTGTGTTTGTTGGCAAATGGTCTAGGCCAGGGGTGGTGAACCTTTTAGAACTTTCAAGTTCCACCACTGGTTTAGGCACCTGAGGTGGTTAAGCTTCTTAATAGCTTCAATTTGATTGGCTTCGGAGCAACACGGGGCTTAGAAAAGCACATTTCTGGTTGTGTCGTGGAGATGTGACCTTGGGTACAACATCTGGTCTCTCACCCCTTCCTCTCTGGCATGCTTCCCTTGGTATGTCTCCCAGCTCTTTGAACTAAACATCTGTGCTCTACCATCATGTTTCTGCCTTGGAGCCAGCCAACATGGACAAAATCCCCTTAAACTGTGATCCATATAAACTCTTTCCTATTTAGTTGTGAGTGTCGGGTATTGTGTCTTAGTGACAGGAAAGCTACTGCAAAACACATACCAGGAGTGGGGTCACTGCTGTGACTGTACCTGCCATGTGTTTTAGCAGTATTTGGAACTAGTTTTATAAGAGGAGTTTGGAAAGGTTTGGCAATGCGGGCTAAGTAAGTCAGAATAGTGTAAGCATAGCCTGATGGGTGGTTACGGCTGAAGCCCAGAAGACTAGAATGTAGACATTAAAGGCTGGGCTCAGGAGCATCCAGTTGGGAATAAAGATTTCAGTCAACTGGACTAGAAGCATGTATGTTACACTCTGGGAAAAAATTTGTCTACATTTTATTTGAGAATAGCATCCTTAGAACCCCCGCTCAAGAAAGAACTTCTGGAGAATTTGTTCTCTCTGATTCATTTCACCCTGCTCAGGTATCCAGGCAATCAGAGGCTACTATAACCATGGTCCAAGGGGGCATGGCTACTGCTTGACCTAGCAAAAGACTTTGGTATCATTCATATGATGCTGATTTTATAGGCATGCAAAGTGAAAGAGTTGTGGGGATAATTTCCACCACCAAAACACATATTCTCAGCTCCAAACTATAATGTGTCTCTCCCTTGAGGAACTGTACTGTATTTCTTTGAGTATGTACTTTAAATTCTGCCTAATAAATCCCTTTATGTCTCTTACTGACATGTCCTGAAAATACCTTTTCTGTGATGGAAGTCAGTGAACCTGTAACCTGTCCCGTGTATGGGGTGAGTTAAGGCTTCCCATCTCCACTTTGGGGACCACCGAGCCCTGCCTGGTGATATTCTGTATGGCAAGCCAGCAGCAGGGCATACAGGAGG
>NW_004955545.1:689048-698258 GCF_000276665.1 Chinchilla lanigera
CTGCCAAATACTGGGATTACCGGCATGCACCACCATGGTTGGCTCAACTTCAAAAATACAAAAATCTACTTCAGACAATACCATTTTCCACAACTATTTAATTATCATGTGAAAACAGGGAAGAAATTAAATAAAATTCATGCATGTTCTCTAAACTCTGTTTTCTCTAGTCTCCTAGTTATACTGGAGATGCAAATAAGCATTTGTCAACAGATCCCAAGTTCCCACTATTTTCTTTTTCTTATCTATCCTTTATTAGAAGTTATGACAATAAAATTTTATAGTTCTTGTTTAAAATAACACATAGGGTCGGGGATATAGGTCGGCAGCACAAGTGCCTGCCTGGCAAGCGCAGGTCCTGAGTTCAATTTCTGGTACCAAAAAAAATAAAATAAAACAACGCCTAGAGGGCTGGGATGTGTTGTGGTGGTAAAGCTCTTGCCTTGCATGCACAAGGCCCCGGGGTTTGATCCTCAGCACCACAAAAATAAAAATAAAACATAGAAAGACAGTATAATAGCATTATAATAAATATCAATAAATTATTTTTACCAAGGAACACATCTAGCACACGCAAGGAAGTGGCTGATTGGCAGCTAAAACTTGAACAAAAGGATACTTTTGTGGACAAAGACAAGATTAGCTTGGCCCAGTTGGAAGGCAGTCACTGTGGCCGTTTTCTCATCCAGTAAAGCCACTTTGCTAGAAAGAGATCCATTAGGTGCAGCTCTGTGATCTTGCAATTCCAGTGTATAATGTTCCAGGGGAAATTTCACCTCTGTAAGACATGAAAGATACATAAATGTAATGGCAACAGCCATTCCAGGTGGTAGTGGTTACTGCTGGATTTTAAGAGAATGAACTGAAGCAAGCCTAAAATAGAGTATGACCTGTTTCCGATTTCTCTCCCACTATAAATTTCTAGCCACCGGGGAACAGGAGCTGAGTTGATTGTTGGTACTGCTTGTATTCTTTACAACTAGGGAACTGAACAGCAGGAGGAATCACCATTAGATAAATAAGGACACTTTACAACGCACACTTTATAAACTCAGTAGGACTTCTAGGGTCAATAGTGTGATTAAGCTTTTGGCTAAGGAACTGAGTTGCTCAAGAGACAACTTTTTTGTTTTGTTTTGTTTTGTTTTCCGGTACCTGGAATCGAACTCACGACCTTGCGCTTGCCAGGCAGGCACTGTGCCGCTGAGCTAAATCCCCAGCCCAAGAGACAAAGTTTGCAAAAATCAATAATCATTCAAGTCCCTTCACTTGCCCCACAAAATTTGTAAATTTTTAGTGGTTGTTTTAATAGAGAATTTGGATACCTATGGGAACTGAAGCTATGTAGCCCAAATATCTCACGAACCTATTTCAAGACGTGGACAATTTCTCTCCAGTATTAGTTCAAGTACAGTGGTTAAGTAATTTGTCATAAAATCTTAAAAAACAAAGAAGTATTTTTCATATATATGAGAACATTGCTTATTTTGTTATCAACAGAAAGGATTTGGGAAATGTGAGTTATAGGAAAAGATAAAGCACCTTACCTGTTACTCTTCCCTGAACCATTTTTGCAGCTTGGTACTTAATATATGCTCCTACTAAGAGATAAATATCATGGGATGGTATGAGAAAGATATTCTCTAAAATAAGGAGACGTATCAGTGCTGATGCCACTTTCTAGAAGAGAAAGGAGAAAAAAGTACAAGATATACTACTAGAAAAAAAAAAAGATACACTACTGGTTTCTCTTTGTTCACTGAAAAGAAAGGTTTGTGCTAATATCATCTGGAGAATTTTTATGCCCATATCTTGTATTCTGAGTAACTACTTTGAAGATAATGATATGCAATGTATTAACTGTTGTTATTCTTCTATTATATTATTATGACATTTTTTTTTCCATATAATAATAAAAAAGAGCCGGGCGTGGTGACACATGCTTGTAATCCCAGCACTCCAGGAGGCTGAGGCAGGAGGATCATTGTGAGTTCGAGGCCAGCCTGGGCTGGGCTACAAACTGAGCTCAAGGCCAGCCTGAACTGCATAGCAAGACACTGTCTCAAATATACACACACACACACAAAAAGGATTATAGATGCAAGATGTAAGTTTATAGCACAAACTTTTTACCTTATAGAATGGTTCATAAATTCGAACTTTTACAGCAGCAATACCAGTTCTAATGCCAGACACCAAAATCATATCTCCTCGTTTCTCCTCTTTTTCCATCTCAACTATATAGCCTGGGGGAGAATATTCTTCTTCAGAGTATTTCAGAATCCTAAAGATATGACACAAAATTTGTTTCTAGCGAATCAAATCATGTCTTTTTCCAAAAATCTCAAGGAGACTTCAAACATAGTTTCTCTCTTCTTTCTTGTCTATACAAGGTAGAATTTTAAAACTTCTATTTTCCACATGGACTATAAGAAAAGTATTTAATGACTGTGGCTAAAACTGTAGAACTAATACTGGGGTGGTCTGAGATCTATTCTTTGGTACTGAGGACAAAATTTCACAGTATTCTACTCATTCTATTGCAGCATGTGCAGACTCCTTGAGCAGCAAAACTGCCACAAAATATACCTGGCTCAAGTAATTATATAGCGCTGAGCTCAGACTCAAATTAAATTACCATAAAGGGTCAGGCGTGGTGTCGCATGCCTGTAATCCCAGCACTCGGGAGGCTGAGGCAGGAGGATCATTGTGAGTTCAAGACCAGCCTGAACTGCATAGTGAGATGCTGTCACAAAAAAAAAAAAAAAAAAAAAAAAGGAAAGAAAGAAAGAAAGAAAGAAAGTTACCATAAAGGTACCTATGTACAGCATATGTCATTCTATCAAAGATATTTTCCCTGGTGAATTTATTGTCTCAAAAAAGTCCAGACAGCAGGATTATCAAAGTTCACACAAACATTAGGTATTCAGTGTGCTATCCAACGGCAGAAGTCTCCTTCAGAGTGAGATGATTTATATTTGGTTTCAAGTTTACCTAATTTTGCTACGCAGTTCTTCTCTTGCTGACTTGTCATCCTGAGCAATGCTCCACTCAAACACCATCCCTGCCAAACTGCTAAAAGTATTTCCTGTAGAGCAAGCCAAAAGCAGGTAAGATATAATCACATATTCAAAAATTTTCAGCTATCTGCAACAAGAAAGGGAACTCTAACTAGAAAAGTATGTTAGGCCTCTTTCTATAACAAACAGAAGCACTATGATTAATGAGCTAAAGTATTTAGAAGGACCACCCCTACCAAACGATATAAGTACTGAGGCTGTGCATACGTTCCAAGAGGAAAAAAGAGTCAAGCTGGTTAACTTCTGGTTGACAAAAATTAGCTATATTTCTTCTCTTCATTTCTACAAAAAGCCTCCTTCAGAGGCACCCTTAATCCATTAACATACATTTTTATAAGATTCCAGAGTATTTCATTTTTCAGATTTAAAAAATGACTCAATGGTTTACAGAGAAAGGACAATAAGATTGAATGTTTTAAATGCCAGCACTCATGAGGCAGAGGCAGGAGGATCGCTGTGAGTTCAAGGCCAGCCTAGGCTACCTTGTGAGTTTAAGACCAGCCTGAATTACAGGGTGAGACCTTGCCTTAAAAGTAAAATAAATAAATAAATAAATACTTCCTTATCGACGTGATTTCCAAATCAAAAATAAGTCTTATTTCCAATCTGCTTTTATCACTAAAGTTCCTGTTTCCAAGTGCTAAAGGTAAATGAATATTACTTTACTTCAGGCAATTTTGTTGAATCCTGTGAAGCTCTTTACCTTCAGAATCCAATGCCCTCACCATCAGTTCCAGAGGTGAATCATCTACATACAGTTCCCTGGTCCGAGATACAATTTCAATGCTGTGTATCACATCAACCTTAACGTCACAGCGTAGTTCATGGTCAGTCACTGCAATGAACAGAAAAGCTGAGTACTGAATTCAACAGGTCACGAATCTACTAGATGGCTCAAATACTCAAAGCTTATTCTAAAAGTTTGAGTTGTTTTTTGTTTTTTTGCTATGTAGTTCAAGCTGGCCTCAAACTCACAGCAATCCTCCTGCCTCAGCCTCTCAAGTGCTGGGATTATATGCATGTGTTTTAAGATTATTAAAAAATAAAAAATAAGAAGGATTGTAACAGCTGTTTTTATAACATGGTAAGATCTAAGAATCTCTGTTTACAATAAGACACTAGATCATGGTTCCCAAGCATCTATCTATGATGATGTTTTCACTCATCCATGGAAAAATAGGAGTTTTTAAAATAGTGATATCCAGGTATGGTGGCCCATGCCTATAACAATAGCACTCAAGAGGCTGGGAAGAAGGATTGCTGCTAGTTCAAGGTCAGCCTCAACAAACAGCGAAACCTTGTGTCAAAAGACAAAACAAAAAAATAAAAGAGTGAGAAAATTAAATTATATTTAAAGTATTTATCAGGTTTTTGTTTGTTTGTTTGCTTGTTTGCCTGGGCCCGGAGGTTAAAATGCCTGAGATTGGCCAGGCTGTCCATTCCCATTCTTTTTCCCGGGCTCTACAAAACTAACTCAAGCCAGTTGCCTACAGGCCTAGTACTCCTTTCACCATGGCTCTCAGCAATGCTGACAAACAAAAGCAGATTAAGCGTATGATGACTTTCGCTGAACAAGAAGCCAATGAGAAAGCAGAAGAAACAGATGTGAAAGCAGAAGAATTCAGCATTGGGAAAGGTTCTCTTGCACAAACCGAAAGACAAGATCATGGAATACTGCCAGGCGTGGTGGTGCATGCCTTTAATCTCAGCACTCAGGAGGCTGAGGCAGGAGGACTGCCACAAGAGGTCAGTCTGAGCTAGATATCGAGTTCAAGGCCAGCCTGAACTGTATAGTGAGACCCTGTCTCAAAACACACACACACACACACACACACACACACTCAGCAAAAAACTGAAAAAGAAGATTATGGAGTACTATGAGAAGAAAGAAAAGCAGATTGACCAGCAGAAGAAAATTCTGATGTCCAATCTGATGAATTAAGCCAGGCTCAAAGTCTTCACAGCAAGATGACCTTATTGCCATCCTGCTAACTGAAGCAAAATAGAGACGCATGTAAATTAAAAAGACTCAGCAAGATGGTAAAAGATACAACCAGGTCCCAAGTGCTGCTGGACAGAGTGGCCCTCCAGACTTCATACCAGTTGTTGGATCCCTGAATGACGGTGCGTTATAGGAAACAAGATTTCCCTTTGGTAAAGCTGTGGTACAGAGAGTGACTCTGTGTACATAATCACCACCAAGAAGGATGCTGATGTGTCAGTTGGTTAGGAGGCCTGCAGAAACGGCTGGTGGAGTTGAGATCTATAATGGGGATAAATGAAAGGTTTCCAGCACCCACAAAACCGTCTGGATCTCTTAGCCCAGATGATGACAAAAGTATGGAGAGTCTTACTTAGTACCAATAGGCAGGGGTTTTTGTTTTGTTTTGACATAGAGTTTCATTATGTAGCCCAGGCTGGGGTCGAACTCAAGGTGATCCTCCTACCTCAGCCTCCCCTACTTAACTGATTGCTAATAGCAAGGTTTTCAACACAAGGCCATGATCCATAAAGAAACAGTTACTCTGGTGAACTACAAGGAATTTTAGGGTAATTAGGAAAAAGATAGCACCTCAGCCTCCCCAGTGCTGGGCACCACCATGCCCTGCCCACCTTTTTTTTTTTTTTTTAAGACAGTCTCACCATGTTGCCCAGGCTGGTCTTAAACTTGTGGGTTTAAACAATCCTCCTGTCTCAGCCTCCAAGAAGCTCAACTACAGGTATATACCACTATGCCTGTTGATCACCTATAGTGAATAGTGCATACGGAGAGGAGCACAGGAACTTTATAGTGGAGAAAGCTGACAGATGCCATCTCAGCCAAGGGCTCGTGGTTAACACTGCCAGTGATAAATCACATATACTCCCTTGAGATACCACAATGAGGAGAAATCTTCATCTGTGTATTTTCCTCCCTAAAAAGTCACAACCCCAAAATAATCATGAGAAAACATCTGACACACCCAAGTTGAGAAAATACAGAAAATATCTAATGTAAAGTGTCAAAAGTGACTGAGAAATTTATTATAGATCAAAGGATACTAAGGAAACATGAAAACATAGTTTAGTAATGAAGTATCTTAAATTGAATCCCAGAGCGAAATAAATAAAAAATAAAAAGGCTATTGGTGGAAAGTGGGTGAAAGGCACATGGAAACTCTCTGTAGCATCTCTTCCGTCCATCTAAAATTTTAAATCTTTGATTAATATTTAACTGAAGAAGGAAATCTGAAGTTAGAAGAATTAAAGGACAAAACATTAGGTCTATGGACAGGAGCCAAGAGAAGTCGAAATCTTACAAGATGCGCTGGTTGAATTAGCATTAAGGAAGCCTTCCAGGGAGGGCAAGGAAGGAAGGGAGGGAGGGAGGGAGGAAGGAAGGAAGGGCAAGCTTAGATAACACATGCACCAGATAATCAGGCACTGGATAATCCAGTAATAAATGGGAAATTAAATCCCTCTCTTCAGTGGAGAAATACGCAATGCAATGACAAAACGGAAGCAGCCATGACCTTACATAAAAAATATGAAAACCCTTGTACACAGAATGCCTACTTAACTGATTGCTAATAGCAAGGTTTTCAACACAAGGCCATGATCCATAAAGAAACAGTTACTCTGGTGAACTACAAGGAATTTTAGGGTAATTAGGAAAAATGTCCCACATTTCACTTACCTGCTTTTAACATGAAAAATAAACAAACAACTTTATTAGATTGTTTGTTTGAGACAAGGTCTTGCTCTGTAGTCTAGGCTGGCTTTAAACTCATTATGTAGCCCAGGCTGGCCTTGACCTCATGATGACCTTCCTGCCTCAGCCTCCAGAGTGCTGGGTGGGATTATAAGAGTACACCAACACACCCATCTTATTAGATATTATAACAAATATTTGCACCAGGCTATATCCTTAAGTAAACTTCAATATACTTCATTTCCATACTACAGTCAAGTAATAAAAAAAGAAAAATGAGATAGAAAAATGAACTGGTATCTAGGGAGATGGAAAAGGAAAGATGTGTGTGTGTTTGAGAGACAGAGTGAGAGTGAGACAGGGAGGGGTGGGGAGAGGGAGAGAGGGGATGTAGCTCAGTGCCAAGGCCCTAAGTTCAATCACCAGATCCAAAACAAACAATAAACCTAGAACATAAAAGTGTACCTCTTAGAAAACTGAGATTAAAGAAATATTTATTTTTCACCATATAAATTTTTATATTCTTTCAATGTTTTACCAAATGGAGGTAACACCTAGTCAAAAATAAAAAAGTTAAAAGAAATCTAGCATTCTCACCACATAGAACAGGCCTGCCTCAGGCCTCTCTCTTACCTTTATCCATCAGTTCTGACATAGCCACTGCTATGGCTTATATCTAGATGTCCCCCCAAGGCCTCATGCAGTCATAGCTGGGGTTTTTCATAGGCGGCTGGATCTAGGGTGTGTTAAGGATTAAGGATGTGACTCTAGGAGTCATGGTGGATGCTAGGATTAAGGGTGCCCCACCCAGGGTGTGAGGGCTGCTGTTGTCACTGCTGGTCACTTGCTGCTTCTTTACTACTTTGCTGCTTTGCTGCCTTCTGCCTGCCATGAACTGTTTCGCCTCTGTGATGCCCTCAGCCATAACACCCTGTCTTGGGGCCAGCCAACTATGAACTAAAACCTCTACCAACTTGAGCTAAAATCTTTTCCTCCTTTAACTTTGGGTGTTGGTTATTTTATCTCAGCAATGAGAAAAAGTAACCAAAACAGCCACTAATTGTCGTTACCACACTATTAGTAAAAACATTATAAACAAAATTGCAAGCACCTAAATATCAATAGTGTTTTTTTTTTCTTTTTTGGGACAGAGTCTTGCTATGTAGTCCAGGGTAGCCTTGATCTTGTGGTGATCTGCCTGTGTCAGGCTACCAAGTGCTGCCACAATGTGTGGCAGTAATTTTTTCTTTGTAGGCACCTTATAGATGGTAAGAAACTCACCAGGCGTCATGGCGAATGCCTGTAATCCCAGTATATGGGAGGCTGAGACAGGAGGATCACTGTGAGTTTTAGGCTAGCCTGGGCTACATAGGGAGTCCAAGGCCAGCCTGAACTACACAGCAAGAGATCTTGCCTCAAAAAAAAAAAAAAGATAGCAGGAAACTCAATAAATATCTGTCAAACGAAGCTGGGCGTGGTGGTGCATGCCTATAATCCCAGTACTCAGGAGGCTGAGACAGGAGGATTGTTGTGAGTTTGAGGCCAGACTGGGGTACACAGAAAGGCCAACCTGCACTATATAAAAGATCCTGTCTCAAAAAACAAAACAACTCCCCACAAAAAAACCCACAAAATCTCTCAAAAGAATGATGGAATTCCCTTGTTCATGTGCTCCCCTTGCAAAGCCTCTTTCCTTCCTTGCTTCCATTCAGTTAGCTTGTCTTTGTCCCAGCGGGAATAAATGCACCTAGCAGGGTACTCAACATGAAGTCTATCAACAGGAGTCTCCATCATCTATATGCACAAGGGTATTAATAGTGAAATTGTGACAGGTGACTTAAAGATACTTAATCTTGGATACTAGCCAAAAGTCTGATGAAATTAATCTGAGAGCCAAAGTTGGCATTTTCTTGATATTTGCAGATTTTTAATTTTTTTAAATTTATTTTTTGTAGGGCTGGGGATTGAATCTTGGGCCTTGCACATGCTTTGCATGCTCCTCCTCATTGAGCTACATCTCCAATCTGAATCTTTTGACACCAAAATGAATTCACGTAGGGCTAGGATGTAGTTCAGTAGTAAAGTGCTTGCCTAGCATGTGGGAGACCTTGGGTTTGATCCTTAGCACTGCAAAAATTTAAAACAAAACAAACTCATGTAGTTAAAGTAGCATATGTGGCCAATCAATCCTTCTTTTCTAACTTTTATATTTTCCTCTGTCCTTTGCAGCTATTTTGTATGACATGATCCTCAAATATTATCTTTGAGAATTTTATATTTTACTGATTCTTACATACTCATTTTTTGATCTCTGTTTTTGTTTTTTTTTTTTTTTAAAGAGTAAGAGAAGGATAACAATAATAGGGGGGAGCTTACCAAATTAGACAAAGTGGTAGGAAATTATCAATGGTTATTGTTTTACATATTGTTATCTACAAG
>NW_004955545.1:699423-703324 GCF_000276665.1 Chinchilla lanigera
CAACAATCCTCCTGCCTCAGCCTCCTGAGGGCTGGGATTACAGGTGTGTGCCACCATACCCAGCTCATTTTTTTTTTAATCTCTGAAACAGATTTATCTTTGGTTTTTGTTTTGCTTTTGCAGTGCTAGCAATCAAACTCAGGCCCTTGCACACACTAGGCAGGCATTCTACTACTGAGTTTCTCTTCTGGCCCTAAGATTCATATTGATGGCTGTGTGTTTCTTGGGATGGAACCTTCCCTCTAAGGTATACCTTCAGTCCCTTTTATCTTTTAATTTTCATTTTGAGAAGGGATCTAAATCACTAAGTTGCCCAAATTTGATTTCAAATTTACAATCCTCCTGCCTCAGCTTCCAAGAAGCTGGGATTACAGGAGTGTACCACAGTGCCTGGCTAATTGCAGGCATCTTGATTATCACAGCCAGGCAGCAGTCATGACACAGTTGTCACTGACTGCACAGGGAAGAACATTAAAAGAGAGAGCATCAACATTTGTTGAGTAGCACGGAGTGGGGTGGTCTACAGCTGTAATCCCAGCAAGTGGGAGGCTGAGGCAGGAGGATCGGTGCAAGTTCAAGGCCAGCCTGGGCTACATAGTGAGTTCAAGACTAGTCTACACTACATAGCAAGACCCCATCACTCCCCTCACCAAAAGAATTGGGCATGTTGGCACATGCCTATAATTTCAGCACTCAGGAGGCTAGGATAAGAGGATCATAATGAGTTTGAGCCCAATCTAGGCTACACAGTGAGTTTAAGGTCAGCCTGGACTACATAGTGAGATCCTATCTCAAAAAAACAAGAAACAGGCAAACAGACAAAAAATTCTGCTGAATTGGTATTAGCACTCAGAAGAAAATCTGGTGGATGACAGTACAGGGATCTTACACCTCAGAACCAAAAGGTTGAGGAAAAGCGGTGAGTCAGATGTGCTAGAATACCATACATACACCAATAATGATTCCATGAAGAAAAAAAATTTAAGAAAGCAATATCATGCACAACAGTTTCAAGAAAAAATCTAAATACTTAGGAATTAACCTAACAGAGGAAGTGAAACACTTCTGGAACAAAAACTACAGTACTCTGAAAAAGATTTAAGAGGATATCAGAAAAAAGAGGAAGTAGCCTGTCTGCGATTTGGGGTCCAGATGCTATAATACAGCAACATGAAGAGAAAGAGGGAAGTGGGCCCCTGGGACCCAGCAAGGCTCTGAAGTGAGAGTTGCACCCCACAGGGGGAGTATAGAGAGAGACCTCAACCCAGAAAAAGGAGGTGGCAAGTGCTACTTTGTCCCTGAGCCCTGGCTCACTGTGTGTGTGTGCATACTCGAACTTGAAGATTCACAGTGACTACTGATAACCCTAGAGGCTTCCAAAGAGACACGCACCAGTGGAGCAGTGCACCGGACATGGCAGACTGGTGGCTGATGAGTTATTCTGGTGTGGACGCCCCCCAGGGGAGGGGCATTGGCTGGTAGCCATCTTGGGGAAAAGCCAACTGTGCTCAGAACTCAGAGCAACTGTGGGCTGGCTGATGCAGACCACTTTGCAGTGGCTCTGAGCAGGATTTAATATTAACCAGTTGGCTCTCTATGTTTACTTGGAGTTGTCCGAAGCTTAGCACCTTGTCTGGGCACGGGCAGTGGACGCGTAGTAAATGAACCTCTATGAGTCACTGGTCACCGCTGAGGCTTGTATTGGCCTGTGAAATGGTCACACCTCAGAGGACAACATAAGGTCACAGCCGAGGACATCTGGCTCCAACCCCAATTGACTAAAAAGAGACTGCAGCCACAGGCTCCACACTTCTATAATAAATGTTAGCCTAAAGATGAGGTAGTTCTCCTGACTGACATAATTTACTACTTGAGAAAGTATTTCCCAAGGTCCTGCGAGATTCCCGCATTTTCTTGAGTATTTTCCTCCTTTGTTTGAAAACCTAATAAATAAGGGCTGCCCAGAGAAGTCTTAGTGTTAATCCAAAGAATCTCTAATTCTGTAAGAGAGTTAGACCCTCCTGGAGCTCTACAATCATTTCACTTGTCTCATTTATTTAAGCCTTCACTGTCTACTCATTTGGGAGATTACAGGCCTGATCAGCCCACAATAACTAAGGGTTATTAACCCGATAGCTGGCTCCATCTAGCAGCTCCTAGTGTCAGGATAAGACGGAACCAAGTTCAAGTTAGCAGGTCACTGTGCTGAGTTCAAGCCAGTAGGGACCCAAGTTGAGTTCTGCTGATAGGAGGCACACAGAGTGTTGCAGGCTAAAGATACCTGGTTTCAGCTTCACAGCCAGAAATCAGCCTGAACCTCAGTGGAATTAAAGGTGCAGGCTTGCTGGGATAATCCACTACCTTGCTGTAAATCTACAGCTGACTTGCTGGAACATGGATCTCAGCTCTGTTTGCCCACTGTAACAGTGACAGCAGAGACTCACCCTGAAGTGGACTTTCTTCTTTTCTTCTTGATTGCTCTTGTTTTTATATCAGTGTGAACATTGTTTCTAGTTTTTTGTTGTTGATCTATTCTATTCTTATTTCCCAAAGTTTGCATAATCTTCCTTTGTCCTCCAGCCTTCCTTCTAATCTCCTTCTACTATTTCTCTATTTTTTCTCCTAACCCCTTTTAAATTTTCTCCCCTAAGAATAAAATCTCCATATTGAGGACATATTTACTGTACACAATTTTCTGGTTTGTTTTAGATTTTGTTATATGTTGGGGGACCATGCTATGTAATAGATTATGGGGGGACCTGACTACATGACTTATGTTCCTCCCCACCAGTCCTGAGGTCAGTGTGACCCTGTCTCTGGAATAGGGAAGTATATGCAAGGCTGTGCGCACCCCCTCCACCCCCGCCCCCCCACGCTATGGGCAGAATGCTAATAACCCCTCACTCCTGAGGCAAGATAGCATCTACAAAACAAAACAAACAGCATCTGCTGAGAACAGTAGTCAAAATATAGGCATTTGGGTTTACAGAAAATCTGGTTCTTCATTAATTTAATTCTTACCCACCCATTTTCTGTAGTTTCTGTTCCATAAAATGCATGCTACTCTTCCACCTGCACTTCTTACTAGCCAATAAAAGTGAGCCAACCATAAGGCAAACTCCTCCTGGTCCCCCTTGTACCCTAAAATTTGACTACCTTTTTTTTGGTCTTCTTGAGACAGGGTTTTGCTATACACTTCAGGCTGGCCTTGAGTTCACTTTGTAGCCCAGGCTGGTCTTGAACTCACAATGATACTCCTGCCTCAGCCTCCTGAGTGCTGGGATTACAAGCATGCCCCACCATGCCTGGTGTGCCTGTCTTTCTTTATCCCCAGTTGTCCCTCCTTTACAGGTATCTGAGGGTCTGAACAGCCCTCAACAGTTATATAACTACAAATCTAATTCATATAATTAAGGTGGCAAATTAATAGTTACCACAGTTTGTCATTTTCTAGGCTGTGTTTGATGCTGTTGTTATTCTGATGGTACTTTAGCCAAGGCGACATAATTGTTCTAATTGCTATTCTTCCTAGTATACAAAGACTGAGATTACTTAAGGGTCATAAATAGGTCAGTGCTAAAGAACCAGGCAGTAGGCCAAATAGGCAACAGTTTCTCATCCCCAATAAATTGAAGTAGGGTCTTGCAACAGACTCAGAACCCAAATGCCAGCTATATATAAAAGACAATGCTGAGAAGCAGTGATTTCCTAAGAGTTCTAAATACCAGCAATAAAGCTACCTGCCATAAGCAATTCATAAGCATCAACCCAGGAATTAAACTAAAAAAATTTTTTAAATGAGAAGACACTTATGCAAGATGAACTTCTAGCTCACTGAAAGCAAATGAGGACAATGAGGCAGAACAATTTAAAAGTCACCCACCATACTCCTTGAAGTGGT
>NW_004955545.1:704744-757378 GCF_000276665.1 Chinchilla lanigera
TATAAGAAAGAAACACATTTAAATCAAAAAGAAACTCATAGACTGATAGTTAAAGGATAGAAAACAATGCTCCATGCAACAAGAACCTGGAAAAAGCAGGAGTAGCTACTCTCTTTGCAGACAAAGTGAATTTCAAGTCAAGACTAAGAGAGACAAAGAAGGTCAACACATCCTTGTAAAAGGAACAATCCAAGAGAAAGCAATAACAATCATAAATATATATGCAACAAATACCAGCACACCCAGTTACATAAAACAAATACTAACAGACATTAAAAATCAAATAAGTGCTAATACAATTATAATGGGTGTGGTGGACTGACAACTGGTGGTCAACTTGTAACACCCAGCTGAACTGAATCAGTGTGGTGCTGGATGTGGAAGGCCCACCTGAATACTGCTGCCAACAAAATAAAAAGGAGCACTTGAGGAGAAAAAGAAGAGATGCTATTAGGGAGCTGTTGGTGCTCTTGGGGCTGTCGGTTCTCTTGAAAGAGCTTGGTTTTCCTGGTATGAACTCAGCTGTTCTCATTGTTGGGGGAGCTTGGAACCTTGTGGTCACTGAGAATGGCTGTGGTTCACTTTGGGAGAGCTCTGGTGCTTACTTTGAGCATTGCTTCCTGGCTCTTGAGGGAAGATAGTGCACTGCTCAGTCTCCTGGAGAAGCTTGTTGTGCTGGCTTTCCTGATATGAATTTGGCTGTTCTCATTGTCAGAGGAGCTCAGGACATTGTTATCACTGAGTACCACTGGCTGTGGTACTTTTCAGAGGAGCTCTAGTCCCTATTTTGAATGTTGCTTCCTGGCTCCAGGGCAGATCCCTTAGCCTGCTAGGGTAAGGCCTTCCTCCCACTGGCACAGACTTTCTAGTTTCCACCACTGACCTTTGGACCTTCTTAGTGCAAATCTGTGAAACAGACCTGCATGAGGCATTGTCATGAGCTCTAGGTCTTCAGCTGGACTCATGCAGGACACTGCTGTGGGATCTAGGTCTTTAACTGGATCTTTGGGTTTTTAGTGTGTGGATGGATTTCCTGCACTCCCTTTGTATATAACTCTTTGGGTGACTATTATAAAATAATCCTATAAATTATGTGTCCTGTATTAAGTTGTTCCCCTTGCAAACCCTGACTACAACAATGGGGGACCTCAATACCCCACTGTCACAAACAAACAGATCAACTAGACAAAAAATCAACAATGAAATATCAGAACTGAACCAAACTTTTGAACAAATGGACTTAGTAGATGTCTATAGCATGTTCCACCCCATAACAACAGAATACACATTCTTCTCAGCTGCCCAAGGGATATTCTCCAAGAGATCACATACTAGCTCATAGAACATGCTTGAGTAAACATAAAGGGATTAAAACTAGTCCATGTATATTATCAAATCATAGTGCAATGAAATTGGAAAGTAATGGCAAAAGAAACCACAAAGCTACATAAACACACAGAAATTAAATAACACCCTCCTAAAAAAAAACAATGGAACTGGGTGTGATGGCATACATCTGTAATCCCAGCACTTGGGAGGCCAAGGCAGGAGGGTTACTGTGACTTCCAGGCCAGCCTGGGCTACAAATAGAGTTTAAGGTCAGCCTGAACAGCAAAGCAAAATCTTTTCTAAAAAAAGGAGGGTGGGTTACAGATGAAATTTAACAAGAAATTAGACTGTTTCTACAATTATATGATAATGCCAATACAAGGTAACAACTTCTGGGATGCAAAAGCAGTCCTATGAGGGAAATTTATAGCAGTGTTCCCATATCAGAAAAACAGAGTGAGCTCAAATAAACAACCTAATACTGTGTTCTGTTTGTGCTGTTTTTGTCTTTTTGAGAGAGTCTCGTTATGCAGTTCAGGTTAGCCTTGAGCTCACTTTGTAGCCTAAGCTGGCCTTGAACTTGCAACAATCTTCCTGTCTCAGCTTCCCGAGTACTGGGATTACAGGCATGTGCCACCATGCCTGGCAACAACCTAATGTTGAATCTCAAACTTCTAGAAAAAGAAGAGTAGGTCAAGTCCAAGTCTCGTACGTGGGAGGAAATTACAATGATCAGAGCAGAGATAAATGCAATGGAGACAAGAAAACAATACAAAGAATCAATGAATCAAAGAGCTGATTCTTTGAAAGATTAAATAAAATTGACAAACCTTAGCCAACCTTATTAAAAAGAAAAGGAAAGAAAAGACCAAACCCATGCAATTAGGAATGTAAAGGGTGAACTCACCACAGATCCCACAGAAATCTACAAGATTGTCAATACCTAATTTGGGAAACTGTGTTCTAATAAGATGGAAAACAAAGAAAAATGACAAATTCCTAGACACATATGAGTTACCAAAGGTGAATCAAGAAGATATAAAAATTCTAAATAAACTGATATCAATCAATGAAATTGAAGATGTAATTAAAAACTTACCAACAAAGAAAATCCCAGGCCCTGACAGATTCACTGCTGCTGAATTCTAAAAGAAATTTACCTGGGTGTGGTGGTGCATGCCTGTAATCCTAGCACTCAGGAGGCTGAAGCAGAGGATTGTTGCAAGTTCAAGACCAGCCTGGGCTACAAAGTGAGCTCAAGACCAGCCTGAACTGCAGAGCAAGACTCTGCCACAAAAAGACCAAAAGAAAGAAAGAAAGAAAGAAAGAAAGAAAGAAAGAAAGAAAGAAAGAAAGAAAGAAAGAAAGAAATTTAGAGAAGACCTAATTCTACTGCCTCTCAAACTCCTTAATGAAACCGAAAGGGAAGCAATACTCCCAAATTCATTCCTAGAAAACAAGCATTATCCTGATACCAAAACCAAAGAAGGATCCAATCAAAAAAGAGAACTATAGGCCAATCTCCCTAATGAACACAGACACAAAAATTCTCAATAAGATACTGGTAAACAGAATGCAGCAAATCATCATGAATATATACCATGACCAAGGAGGATTCATCCCAGGGATGCAGGGATGATTCAATATATGTAAATCAATAAATGTAATATACCATATTATGAGAATCAAGGATAAAAACTATATGATCATCTCAGATGTAGAAAAAGCATTTCATAAAGTCCAACACCTATTCATGATAAAAACTCTAGAGAAAATTAGAAGATTTTTAACTCAATCTGATAAAAGCCATTTTTAAAAATTTATTTTAAAAATAAAAGGAAAACATATTAACAAACAGACATCCATTTACAAAATAGCACAAGAACAATACAAGCAATACTGAGTTACAGACAAAGTGGTGGGAAATTAACAGTGGTTGTTGTATTACGTATTGATATCGCCAAAATAGTTTCTCAGGAAAAAGCAATTTTTTTGTGGTTTTTTTTTTTGTCTTTTTGATATAGGGTTTCGCTATACAGTTCAAGCTGGCCTTGAGCTCATTTTGTAGCACAGGCTGGTCTTGAACTCACAATGATTTTCCTGCCTCAGCCTCCCAAGTGCTGGGATTACAGGTGTACACCACTATGCCTAGCTCTAAAAGCCATTTATAACAAGCCAACAGTCAACATCATGCTAAATGGACAAAAATTGAAAGCATTCATTCTAAAATCAGGAACAAGACAAGGATGTCCACTATCACCATTCCTATTTAATATAGCTCTGGAAACATTAGCCAGAGCAATTAGACAAGAGAAAGAAATAAAAGGAATAAGGATAGGAAAGGAAGAAAATTACATAGTGAGACCCTGCCTCAAAACAACAACAAGGGGCTGGGGATTTAGCTCAGCGGCAAAGCGCCTGCCTGGCAAGTGCAAGGTCGTGAGTTCGGTTCTCGGTACCGGAGAAAAACAAAACAAAAACAAAAACAAAAAAAAACCAACAAAAATCAATAGCATTCCTATACACAAATAACAAACTCACTGAGAAATTGGAGAAACCACATCTCTTACAATAGCATCCCCCAAAATGAAATACCTAGGGATCCATCTAATGAAGGAAGTAAAAGACTTTCACAGTGAAAACTATAGTATTCTGAAAAAGGAGATTGAAAAGGATATCAGAAAATGGAAAGATATCTCTTGCTCTTGGGTAGGAAGAACCAATACAGTAAAAAATGGCCATACTTCCAAAATTGTTATACAGATTTAATGCAATCCCAATCAAAATATCAATAGCATATCTCAGAATTAGAGAAAACAATCCTAAAATCCATTTGGAACCAGAAGAGACTTAGAATAGCAAAAGCAATTCTAGGCAACAAAGGCAAGGCAGGGGGCATCACAATCTCTGACTTAAAATTACATTACACAGTTGTGATAAAAACAGAATGATACTGGTAAAAAAACAGACTCAAGGATCAGTGGAACAGATTAGAAGATGCAGAAACAACTCCAAACACACTCAGCCACCTTATCTTTGAGAAACATGCCAAACACCTTCATTGAAAGAAAGCCTCTCAGGCCAGGGATATAGCTCAGCAGCACAAGCATCTACCTGGCAAGCGCAAGATCCTGAGTTTGATTCCTGGTACCAAAAAAGAAAAAAGAAAGAAAGAAAGCCTTTCTAATAAATGGTGCTGGAAAAACTGGCTTTCTACATGCCAAAGATTAAAGCTAGACCCATATCTTTCAGCATGCACTAAGCTAATATCAAAATGGATCAAAGATCTAAATATTAAAACAAAATAAATAATATTAAAACAGAATTACTAAGTCTGCTGGAAGATAGGATAGGTAGAACTCTTGAAGACATTGGTGTAGCTAAAGACTATGAAGAAAACCCGATTGCACAGGAAATATCACAAAGAATCAACAACTGGGATCTCATCTTCTTAAAAAAATTTTTGCACAGCAAAAGAAATCACCAACAGAGTGAAGACACAACCCACAAAGTGGGGAAAAAAGTTTTGCCAGCTGTTCCTCAGACAGAGGACTACTATTTAGAATATATAAAGAACTCAAAAAAAAAAAAAAAAAAAATCAGATACCCAAATTTAAAGACCCAATCCAAAAGTGGGTATTTGAAATGAATAGACACTTCTCAGATGAGGAAATAGGAAGAGCAAATAAATATATGAAAAAATGTTCAACATCACTGGTCATTCAAGAGATGCAAATTAAAACAACTCTGAGATTCCATCTCACTCCAGAAGAAAATGACTACTATCATGAAATCAACCAATAACAAATATTGGCATGGCTCTGGGGAAAAAGAAACCCTTTTCCACACTGGTGGGAATGTAGGCTGGTCCAACCACTGTGGAAACAAATGAGTGTGGAGATTCCTCAAAAAGCTAATACAAGGGTTGGGGATTTAGCTCAGCAGCAAAGTGCCTGCCTGGCAAGCGCAAGGTCATTAGTTTGATTCTGGTACTGGAAGAAAAATAAAACAAAAACAAAAACAAAAACAAAAAATATGTGGGCTGGGGATGTAGCTCAGTGGCATAAGTGCCTGCTTGGTAAGCACAAGGTCATGAGTTCAATCCCTGGTACCGCAAAAAACCAAAAAAACCCAAAAAAACTAATACTAGAGGTCCCATTTGACCCAGCTATTGCCTTCTTATTATCTTCCCCAAAAAATTAAAAGCACCATATCACAGTGATATATGCATACCCATGTTTATAGCAACACAGATTGTAACAGCTAAATCTTTTTTTTTTTGGTTTTTCTCCGGTACTGGGAACCGAACTCACGACCTTGCGCTTGCCAGGCAGGTGCTTTGCCACTGAGCTAAATCCCCAGCCCCTGTAACAGCTAAATCTTGGAAATATCCCAAATGCCCATCAACCAATGAGTAGATAAAGATGTACTTTTTTTAATACAATAGAGTAGTAGTCCACCACAAAGAAGGATAAGTTTGAGACATTTCTAGGTAAATGAGTGCACTTTGAGACCATACTCTTATGTGAAATAAATCAGACACACGTGTAAATATCACAGTTTCTCTGGTGTGAGAAACCATAACGACCCAAATGTATAATAGATATTGTGAAATAGGAAAAATGTTCACATGAGAAAGGGAACAAGGGAAGGAGGAGGGGGAGAGGAAAGAAGAGACATAAAAAAATGGGACGGCTAAAATAGATACAAAACTTTTGTAAATAAGGAGGGGAAGAGGGGTTGAAAGGATGCTGGGGAATGGGAGAAAAGAAGCAAAATATGTCATGTACAAGTACAAATTGCCTATGATGAATATGATCATTATGTACATTTACACTGTACCAATAAAAATTTTAAAATGCAAAAAAAAAAAAAAAAGAGAAAATAGAAAGATAACCCTTGTTCCTGGGGAACTGAAGTGTAGCTCATGGGTAGAGTATATGTTTTAGTTTTTCTTTTTTGAGAGAAGGTTTCCCTATGTAATTCAGACTGGCCTTGAACTCACTCTGTAGCACAGGTTGGCCTCCCAGCAATCCTCCTGCCTCAGCCTCCTGCATGCCACCATGCTCAGCCCAGGAGTTGAGTATACATAGCAGTGCTTAGAATATGTGTCCAAGGCCCTGGCTTTGATCCCCAGAATGAAAATACATAAATTTTAAAACAAAAGAATTATCCAGGGGGCTGGGGATTTAGCTCAGCAGCACAGTGCCTGCCTGGCAAGTGCAAGGTCGTGAGCTCGATTCCCAGTACCGGAAAAAAAAAAGAATTAGGCAGCTGTAGTGGTGCATGCCTGTATTCCCAGCTACTCAGGAACCTGAAGCAAGAGGATCAAAAGTTCAAAACCAAAAAAAGGAAGGAAAAAAGAAAGAAAGAAAAAGTTCAAAAACAGCGTAGACAACTTGGCAAATGTTGTCTCAAAATAAAAGGGGCTTGGAGATGTGGCCCAGTGCTCCCTGCATTAAATCTCCACTACCACATACCTACACACAAAAAAGGATTAGCTGCAAGTGTGGGGGTAGCAATCACCAAGAAAGCTTATTAACACAGAACCAGGTATCTATGTCAGAAATTTTGATACATATATTGGAGATGGGGCTTAAAAGTTACATTTTTAACAAGTCCCATGAGATGCAAGGGGTGGTGATGATTTGTGTTCACAGACCATTTAAGAAGTCCTAGTCTATACACTATCTTCCCTTTACCCCACCAACTTCAGAGTTTACCACCTACATTAGTTCCAAGTGAATGATTCCTTCTTTGCTTTATTAATTCAAACAACTGGTTTCCCTGGTATATGATACCATGCCAGGTGCTGGATATACCAGAAATAAAATAACTTGAGTGTAACAATTAGGGCTTATATTGCAGGAATGCAGGAATCCATTTTTCTACCTTTTATCATTTCAAACCAATGGCATTTCTGTTCATCGTTATACAAGTCATTAGATTATTCTATCGGGAAGGGTTACATATTCTGCTCTCAACATACCGATTTCTCGAGCAAGAATAACACTGTTGAGGCGTATTGGCTGGGTAGATTCAGCAATGAGTACAGCTCTTTGAGAACATAAGGTGTCATTTTCATATAAAGGCTCAACAGTAACGACATCATCATGGGTGGAATGCCTGCCAGAACAAAATACTTGAGAGTATGAAATACATGGGTTACAGTTAAGCTTGCTGAAAGGCATTTCTACGGTTCTTCCATGTCACATATTATACATCAGATATACTTAAAAGACACGCTTTAAAGTCAGAACACTGCTTAGGAGCACAATTAAAATGGGAGATCGATCAGGACCTCTTGTCCATCATCTCTTATGCAAAATCTCAGAAGTGTTACATTCCTCTCTTCATATGTAAAAATAGGATTTAAATTGTGTTTCCAATGACACAGGACTTTTTCATACTCTGAGAATGACTTCCTAGTTTCTAATCCTAGAAACTAGGCTGCTCTCTAAGGTGGAAAAGTTGCTTAAATTAAGAGGTCTGAGTCCAACTCAAAATACCAAAAGAATTCATTAATAATTTTGTTTTTTTGGGGGGTTTTTTGTACTGGGAATCAAACTCAGGACCTTGCGCTTATCCGGCAGGCACTTCTGCCGCTAAGCTGTATCTCCAGCTATTAATAATTTTGAATAGGTGGAAGAAACAGCTAGGAAAAGTCCTTGCATCCTCTTGATCAGGAACTATGTACATTACACTAGGTCATCTTACAAGCCTAATTCTCTTATATTTCCTTATAAAAGATGTACTTCTTATACTAGATAAACCTTTTTTTTTTTTGAGACAAGGTCTTGCTATGTAGTTCAGGCTGGACTTGAACCCAACTATGTAGCCCAGGCTGGCCTCAGATTTATGTCAACCCTCCTGCTTCAGCCTCCCAAGTGCTGGGATTACAGGTATGTGCCACCATTCCCAGCTGCTTTTCTTAAGAGATACTAAAGGAGCTGGGCCTTGTGGGGTACACCATAATCCCAACACTATGGTAAGCTGAGGAGTGAGGATGCTAAATTTGAACCTATCCTCGGTAACTTAAGAGACCTGTCTCAAAATTAAAAATAATAAAAATGGCTAGGAATGTAGTTAGTTCAGTGTGAAGACCTTGGGTTCATTCCCCAGTACTGGAGAGATACACAGAGACAGAGAGACAGTATCTTGGAGTATCTAGGTAAGGACATAACCTATCACTGGGTCCTCTCACACTAGAAAATCATGTCTTTCCATCTTCAGTCGGGTCACTAGCCCTTGTCCTCATAGTGTAGGTGAGTACACTTGGATAAAAGGGGCTTCTGTATCAGAAACATCTCATCTCCAATGAAGGTGAATCTTCTCGTATTCCACGATGCTGACACTTCTGAGCCTGTTTCTTATGAATTCGGAGAGTAATAGTACTTACAAGACTGTAAAAAGTAAATGAGTTAATATATGCAAAGTGCTAGTTAAGAACTAACTAGCTGCTGTGCTAGGACCTTCTCACGTTCAACAGTCTGCCTCAGTGGGGACCCCAGGTCTTCCTGCTCCTGAGGAAATGTCCTCAGATCTTGGGAATTCCCTCATCCCAGCTGTTGGCACTGCAAGTCTCTCACGTTGGGGAGTCATCAGTACCGGTGGCCTCCACACAGGGCTCCCCTCTGCCAACAGCTGTTAAGACCACCTCAGCACCCCTGGTAAGAAGCGTCTCCCTCGGGGACCCACATAACCTGGTGACATCCCAGCTGAACAGGGCACACCACAGCTGAAGGAAGGGGAGGGCCCTCCAGCTCAACGCCGGGGCCTCTCCCTGCAGGACGCCGAGGGCCCGCACGGCACTCCTGGGGGTCTGAGCGGTCACCCCCACCTGGACAGTCCTGCCCCCTCACCAAACGTAGCAGCCCCGCTGGGCCTCCAGCAGGAAGGGCACCCGCCCCGGCTCCCGGCTGAAGGGCAGCAACACCTGTGGCACGTTAAGTTTGTTGGCCTGGCTTCCAAGCAACAACGGCAGGAGCAACAAAAGAACGAGTACAGGAAAGCGTAACTGCAGCCTCAACCCTCGGGCCCCCAGGGCCTCAGAGCCGGCCATGGCAACTGCCGCGTCTCGGTTCACTCTCAACCACAGCCACACTCCCAGCACCCAAGCGGGCCAATCCAAGGGCATAATGTCAGCAGGGGGCGGGGCCTCCCTCGCTCTGAATTGTGGGAATTCTTTTCGGTAACTCCCTTAGCAAGCTCAATGATAGAAATTTTAGGAACCTACCTTATTCATTCAAAGGGCTACTTTCCTAAACATGAGATGTGATAATATTATCTAAATAATAAGTAACAAGTGGGGGGAAAAAACCGAAAAACCCCAACAGTCTTCCAGCTTCAATCACTGTATACTGTGTGGCTTTTAGATTAAAAAGACATTTTTTTTTTTTTTAAAGGGGGCACTAATTTCCAGTCTGCATTGGTGTATGCCTATAAAAGGAAAAATTCCCAGTCTATAGTCTAAACGACTGGACTTTGTCAAGGGAGCGCAGTAGTTTTCACTAGGAAATCCGATTTCTCCAAGGCCAGGGTGCAGGAAATGCCAGAGACTAGCATCTCAAAGACAGCGTTAGCTCAGCGGCACAGCACCTGCCTGGCAAGGGCAAGGTCCTCAGTTCGATTCCTGATGCCAGAAGAAAAACAAAAACAAAAACAAAAAACAAAAACAAAAAAACACAATCAAAGACAGCTTTGAAAGCCATCCACTCAGTATGACCTGCTTGTAAGCAGATGTTCTGAAAGCATTTGTATTAGTTTTCTCCAAATACCCAATAGAATTTTTTCTCCCAATAGATTTTTTTTTGGTCTTTTTGAGATAAGGTCTCACTGTGCAGTTCAGGCTGGCCTTGAACTCAGTGATCCTCCTGCCTCAGCCTCCCAAATGCTGGGATTACAGGTATGTACCACGATACCCTGTGCCCCCCGCCCTAATAGACTATTAACTGAGAGGCCATCTCAGTCTACTAAAACCACATATTTATATAAGTATGTAATCAACATCATGTTGTTTAAGGAACATAAATCCATACTTGTAAGAATTTATAAAGCCAGGCATGGTGGTGGTGCATGCCTGTAATCCCAGCACTTGGGAGGCTGAGGTAGGAGGATCATTGTGAGTTGAGGCCAGCCTGGGCCACATGAGTTCAAGGCCAGCCTGAACTGCATTGTGAGACCGTCTCAAAAACGACCCCCACACACAAAAAAGAAAGAATTCATAGCCCTCAGGAGGCTCCGAATTTGAGGCCAGCCTGGGCTACATAGTGAGTTCAAGGCCAGCCTGCACTACATAGTAAAACCCTGTCTCAAAGTAACAAAAGAAAAAAAAAAAATTCACACTTGCAAAAAGAAAATGGGGTCAGGCATGGTGGCACACACCTGTAATCCCAGCACTCAGGAGGCTGAGGCAGGATAGCTACGAATTGGTTACATAGTGAGTTCAAGGCCAGCCTAGACTACACAGTGAGACTGACTCAAAAAAGACAAACGTAGTTAGCCTGAAGACACCAACGTTGAGTAAGTAACCTGTACGTGTTAGTCCATTTTACAGATGACGGCACTAATGATTTCCCAGAAGGACATATAACTGGGAACATAAGAACTGTATTTTGCTCCCCTCCCCCCTTTTAAAGAACCAGGTTTTGAAAGTAATTTTGGACCGCTTCCAAAGTGTATGCTATGTATTAAATTCTGTTGCCACCCACCAAGACCTGAAACTTCTGTAACTCCTGTAGAGAAAGAATATTTGGCTTAATATAAACAAGTCAAGTAGACCTGAGGTTAAGAGGGACTGGTTCTTTATTTCAAAAAGACACTTGTCAATATTCAGTATCAAAACAGTTGCACTACTGGTTCTTCTTTTTCTTGACTGGTCCCAGAGACCACAACAAAGGAGCATACATTTTAAGCCAATAAGCTGCAGGATGTACACCTAACAGACCTCACAGAAACCTCACCTAAAAGTGGGGGTTGGGTGGAGGAAAAAACTTCAAAAGATCAGCACACTGCCAGCCCACAGACTGTAGAGAACTCTTCACAGCCAGATGGGGTAGCCATGCACTCCAAACCTAAAGAAGCAAAATTTCAAAATAATATAAAATTTAAAAAGTTTTGTACATAAGCTATTCAAGATTTCTCCAGCACTGACTGGAGAAATACAAAGCACAATGAGATGGCACTTCTAGAGACAGCAGCTTCAGACCCAGAAAAGGGTGAGATGAATTTCATATGGCTGAATCAGTGGCAAAAACATCATTTTCCTTTTCTTTCAAAGAGGCAGGAGAGCAATTAAGTGGTCGCCTCAACATTAAGGGAGGGACACATGATCCATTCAGTGAGCATCTGGGAAAGGGACAGAAGTGGGAGAAAAATTTAGTCTCAGGGCTAGGGATGTGGCTCAGTGGTAGAGCTCTTGGCTAACATGCCTGAGTCCCTCCCTGGCTTCAATTCCCAGCATCACAAAAAAAAAAAAAAAAAAAGTCTTGGTCTCACCATCATCTTATTTTGCTCACTTCTGATGAGAAAAGTAACAAATAAAAATAAAGTTGTCCAAAGACACCTTAAAACTCAAAACCTGAGCAGCATGGTTTTTGTTTTTGGCTAACTCCTCCTGGGATCACCTTTCTGGTTTGGCTGGTACTTGGTACAGAGCTGTAAGGTTTGCCACAGTGAGTCTTTCTCTGGGCTCCATTTGGCTCTCAGGAAGGCAGGTCCATACTTCTTTTCCTCCTCTATGGAGAGAGCACTGTGCATTAGGCTGAAAAGTTACCTTCCCAAGTGAGAAAGGAATTAGATCGCTGCTTCGGAGCTGTGGAGTTACTCGGAATGTTTTACAAATGGTTGCTACAACAGAAAGTTATTACAAATGTGTACATCACAACATGCTTTTAAAGACACTTTGCATTGTGCTCACATTCCCTTAAATGTTGTTTCCAAAGGCGCTCGGCCTCTAGCCCAGCTGGAATCTCTGGGAAGAGGCAGAGACAGTTTGATGAAAAAGACAAGGGGGTGGGGTGTGGGGAGAGGACGTGGAAAGGAGAAAGCAGCCTTCCAGTTAAAGATCAGCCCTCAGTTTTGAGGTCAGCTTCGGGCAGGCTGGCCTCAGGCGGTGTCGGGGTCAAAGGGAGGAGCAGCGGCAGGGCGGGACTGGGGAGCTCTACATCTCATTCAGGTCAAGCAGAGTCTGGTCCAGCATCCTTTGTGTACAGAGGTGTTCCTCTTTGGTGCATTTCAGCTTATCTAATAGGGGTAAAGGAGAGAAGTTACAAAAAGTAAATTTCAAGGACTGCCCACTCTGAAACTTGCTCCTGTTGCAGCAGAACTGCAGACTAACAAAGCAGCTGCCTTCTCAACCACAGAAGTGAGCTATTGCATCACTGAGGTTCTGCAGGGCCTCTGGCTCCACTACTGAAGTTGCAGAGAGTTGCTGTACTTCTTGGGGGAGGGAGCTGAGGACCTTATCAACTGTTTCCTCTCCATCCCACACCCAGCCAAGGCTTCTGGCTTTCACTGAAAGAGCAGGCCTGAAGCATTAGCCATTCACGCTTCTAGGCTTGGCTCCCACAACAGGACCCTCTGAAATGGCTCACTGGAGTTCGGCCCCTGCATACAACAACGGGCACATTTCTAAGGGGAGAATCTCAACTTGCAAAGAGTACAGGAAGAGCCTCGTACACTTACAATGAGCTTTCTCCAAAAAGTAGAGGGGAAAAGAATAATCAGCGGGATGAGTAAACAAGTCTTCATGTCTAAGCCAAAGAATCCCTAAAAACAAAGCCAAGAATACTACCAAACATACACTTGTAAACAAAACCTTGAGATTGTTTTCAGAGCCATTAATTGGATGGAGCCTGTAACAGTTACTTGCAATTAAACATACAGTCAAGAAGCAAGAGGGAAAATATTAGGAAGAAACCAGGGGCTGAACATCAAGAAACATCTGCACTGCTGAGCAAGCAAACCACTGGCTGCTCTAGGGAAGGAAGGAAAATACTTAAATCTTCAACTCAGAGAAGGTGTAGGCAACACAGACCCATATTCACACCCCGCACCCTTCTCTCCCTTCCCCTTTTCTCCACCCAGTCAGAAGGACCCATCCCTGGGCCTGAAGACAAAGCAGTTACAACATATTATCAAGTCAGTTTTTTTATTGTAAAAAAAAAAATCCATGCAAGGGAATATATCCTATAGCCAGTGCACAAGTGAAAGGGTGGGAAACAGAAAATTCCCCCAAGCTTTGTCACTACAACCACTCGGGCCCCTTCCTTTGTCACCCATAATCTCTGATAAAGGGACAGAAAGGCAGTATTTAACTATTCCAACTTGACAGTGCTGTTAGGAAATCAACAGTATTCTAACTGCCCCAAGTAAAAAGCAACTCCTTTAGGGCAAAATATTAACTCTGAAAAAGACAATCAGCTTTTTGCTGGGGTCCGGGTCAGTGGTGTGAGCAGTAAGCTCGGTTTACTGGGCATCAGTGAGCCCCGCCCATCAGTCACACAGATCATGCAGCGTTAGCTTCAGCTCATTAGAAAGCAGGCGGTTTCGCTCAAGTTGGCTGTAGAGACGCTCTGCAGCAGAACGGAGAGGAGGGAAAACAAGAGAAGGAGAGGACAAAGAGGAGGAGAAAGAGAAAAAGGAAAGGTTAGTAGAGTACCAGAGGTAAACCTGAGACTTTCAGCTAGCTGGTATACATGGCATGCATCTGTAAGGCAGGATGGATGCAAGGGCTCAGACAGAGGGCAGCGGGAGCCAGCTGGTGGAAAGACCGGCAGAGGAATAAAACAAGAAATATAGTCTGTTGTGTTGACAGGATAACATTTTGAGGAAGGAAAAAATAAAACCTCCTCTCACAGAGTTTATTTCCTGGGCTAAGAAACTGAGACATGTAAAGCCGGCCAAAGCGGGGATACAGTGGCTTAGAAGAAATCCACTCACAATTAGGCTTGGAAAGAAACAACAGCTGAACATCTTTCTGTAAAAGCATTCACACTAGCATTATTATGCTCAGGAGACTGGGATAACATCTTCACCCACTAAGGGCTACACACTTTTTCTTTTCTTCCTTCTTCCCTTTCTTTTCCCTTTTTTTTTTTTTGAGACAGGGTCGTGCTGTGTAGTTCAGGCTAGCTTTGAACTTGCAGCAATCCTCCTGCCTCAGCCTCTCAAATGCTGAGATTTCAGGTGTGTGCCACCATGCTCGGCGAAATCCTACACTTTCAAAGAACCTTTTCACTTTCAAAACTGTTTGAGGGTCAGTAGTATACCCAGTCCAAAGGAAGGTCGAAGTGGTGGTGTAGACCTGTAATCCCAGCACTCGGGAGGCCGAGGCAGGAGGATTGTTGCAAGTTCTAGACCAGCCTGGGCTACAAAGTGAGCTCAAGGCCAGCCTGAACTGCACAGCAAGAGCCTGTCTCAAAAAGACAAAAAACAGAAGGAAACAAAACAAAAAACAAAGGAAGGTCGACTGCTGGCACAAGCCAACTAAGACTCTCCTGGGTTCCGCACCCTCCTTTGCAGGTAAGGGAGATCATATGAGCTAGTCTTGCCATTGAGCGGGGACAGTATGCAGGGAGGTTGGGGGAAAATATTAGCTTTCCTTCTTGTCCCAAACATGGTTGTGGTAACTAGAGCTGCATAGTTCCACCAGAAGAGAAAAGGCTAAGAGAATCACAGAAATCATGGCTGGACCTATACAAGTAAGTCCCATATTTACTTAAGCTACTGTTAAGCTTTTTCTCATATCCCAAAGCATTCCTGATACACGCAGTTTAGTGCTCAAGTCCACTGGCTTTCCCTGGATTTTCTGCTGGTACATTTTGAGGAGGAAGTAAAGCCCAAGGAATTCAAACCCATCTTAGCAGCACAGGGCTAACAGAAGCTTGGGGACAGGAAAGCCAAACTCATTCCTGGGTCTATTTCTAGTATCAGTGTCTGAAGTTAAGAAATAAATTTCTATGTTTTATAGCTTGTTTCAAAATGGTCTCAGGAACTCAACACAAAAAAGACGCTTTCTCTCCTAAAATCAGCTACATCTGTGGGCACTGCTCAGGCATCTTGGCATCTGAGCTGAGGTTTCCCCTAGTGCCACCACAAAGCTGAGAGCCAGTAAGGCCCCAACAGTACTTGTGCGTTATGCATAAAATCAAAACAGAAAGCATAACTGGGTGTGGAGGTACACACCTGTAATCCCAGCACCGAGAGGCTGAGGCAGGAGGAGGATTGCTCAGGTGTGAGCCCATCCTGGGCAACTTGACAAGATCTTGCCTCAAAACAAGAAATTAAAAACAGCTGCAATACAGTTCATTGCAAAGACTCTGGGTTCAACCCCCAGCTCCCCAGGACTGCAAGCCAACTAACCAACCAAACCCAGAAAGCCTGTATATAAAAAGAACCTGGGAAAGAATGATCAAATGTAATAGCTGTATTTTTTTTTTTTTTTTTTTTTGAGACATGGTCTTGCTATGTAGCCCAGGCTGGCCTTGAACTTGCAGCAATCCTCTTACACCTGCCTCTAAGTGCTGGGATTACAGGTGTGCACCCCCACACCCATCTTAGCTGCATTTAAGAGCAGAAATCAGGACAAATTTTTTTAGGTATTTGATCAGTGAGTTACAACCCTTGCCCTGGGACTAGCTTTTGAAATTACACTTCCCATTAAGCCAGTGACTTTGTTTGGCTTTTGTTTTTGAGACAAGGTCTTCCTATGCAGCCTAGGCTGGCCTGGAAGTTACCCTCCTCTGCGTCAGCCTCCCTAGTGCTGGGATTTGTTTTGTTTTATAAAGAGACAGGATCTCCTTATGTGGCACAGACTGGCCCCACTTCTTAAGCCCAAGTGATTCTTCTACTTCGGCCAGAACTACAGGTGCATTCCATCTGGCAAAAGCAGTGCCCTCCCCATACACCTTTTCAGTTTTGGAAACTAAGCCGAGGGCCTCACACATGCTTGGTTAACACTTTATCATGGAGCTACATCCCCAGTCCTTTTTTAAAATTTTGAGACAGGGTCTTGCTATGTTGGAGGCCTGGCTGACCTCAAGCTTGCAGTCCTGCCTCAGCTTCTTCAGCTGCTGGGATCACTGGCCTACACCACTGTGCCCAGCTAGATAGGTAGGTTTTGATTGTCGGAAGCTCTAGATATTTACTGGCCAGGGAACAGCAATACGCAGGATTGTTCTGTAAGACCAAGGACTGTCCTACCCTAAATGACCAAAGGTCACCATTGAGAGACCCAATGAAGGCTGTAAGTTCCAAAAAACCTGGGGCTGGGCCTACCTTATTCCTGGAGCATTCTTAACGAAGAGCAGGCATTCAATTTTGGAACCCTCATCATCTCAAACCCTGATGTTTTATTACATCTCATCTATATCCAAGTTAGTCTGTGTGGTTACTCTTCCTATCTTGGGAAAGAAGGGCATTATCAGGATCTTGGCCTTCCAAACAGCGCGGTCAGTGAGGGCTTTATTCCATGTAGGAAAGCAACACAAAGACAAGAGCGGAATGGGAGCATTTTATTGCCTAAATAAATCCCAGAATGCAGACTTCCTTAAAAATTGAACGAGGTCACAAAGACCAATGTGATTGTTTTCTCACCTTGACCTTGGCTATCTCTAATGACTAAAAACTCAGGATAAAATACTAGCTCATTAAAGTTCTTGGTTTCCTGGTAAGAACAAAGCAGGGCAGAACACAGCAAAGCAGAGAGTCCATTAGGTCCAGTGTTCTTTTCAGTGAGGCCCAACTAAGTTACAGAGCAATTCCACAGAGCAGTGATCTGGCCAAAAGCAGGTAAATGGAAGAAATGGTTGGGCTACACTAAGGCTGCCCAACACAACTAGGGTCAGCTGTGCTCCTCAGGTAACCCGGGTCCTGCCACGGTCTCCCATCCCAACAGTGGTCAACAAGAAAAGCAACGAGGAGCTCTCGTTACTCAGCAGCTTGTGAACTATGGAGGGGAAAAGTTCAGGGCCGAGTGCTTTGTTCCGATGTATGGCCTCAGCCTCCAGCTAGGCCAGGTAACACAGGATGGCTCCTGCGACGTACAGAGCAGGAGAGGAAGGAGTATTTCACATTCTTGGCCGCCCTGGCTCGGCCGTCTCTGCGCCCACACTAGTCCTGCCCATGGTATAAACCGGAGTGTTCAGAAATCTAACAACTCCCTTTCTCCCAATCCTCCTCTATTCTCTTCTCTTCTAAAAAGCCTTTCTCTGCACAAAACCAACTGCTCAAAATACTAAGTATCTAGAACTGCACTGTCCAATACTGTAGCTACCAGCCACATGTGGCTGATTAAATTGAAATGAACAAAAACCTAACAAAACAGCCTATCTGTCATGCCTTCATTTTCTTTCCAATACACTTTTCCCTCCCTTGACACGGCTGCCTCTTCACCTTCATGCTCAAAGTGTACCTCAAATTATGAGTACTGAATGTCTCCCTTCAGTCATCTTCCTTCCCAACCTCTGCTGAAGCTGAGAACTACTAGAAATCATCCAGCCCTGAACCTACCAAGGACCAGAACTACTTATCTTCCTCCCATCCTTCCAACCGGTTCCATGTGGCTTCCTCTCCCACAGAGGACTTTGCTCTCAACTTGTTACGTACAACTTTTTCATGGCTCTACGTGCTTCCGCACGCTAAACCACCTGCAACCCTTCTGGATTCCCAATCTCTTACATCAACCTTTCCCCTTCAAGCCTTAAGATCTTGTTTTTGTCTAGACACCTGCCACTTCTGTCAGGTATAGTTTCTCTCCCTTCTCAACTCCCCAAAGTAGGTCCCTGTGTCCTCCATACATCTTTACATCATCTTCCCAGTCTCAGAACCAGTCACTTGGACTTTCCCTCCTCACGTGCAGGGGCCAGGCACTTCAAAATGCCTATCTTCTGTGGTACTTCCCTACCACTGCCACTGTTTTGGTTCAGACCTTGATTACTCTCTCCTGGAAAACTGCACTAACCAACCCAGTACTTCCCGATGGGACATATGCTGCTGGTACTACATATGCAGAGTATGTGTACCATCCACAGGAATAGCATGTAGGTGATATATATCAGGAACTTAAAAAAAAAAAAAGCTGGGGATGTGGTTCAGTGGAAGAGCATTTGCCTAGTATGTGCAAGGCCCTGGGCTCAATCCCCAATACTGCAAAAATAAATAAATAAAATAGCTATATACATTTTAATGTACATTCAGAAAAACACCTCCACTACACACTACACAGTGAGACCCTCTCAAAAAAAAAAAAAAAAAAAAAAGAGATTTGAAGAAAATAGTATTGTGGACAGCAGCTAAATATGGCAGACACTGGTAAAAATGGTTTGCCAATGGCTGAAACTTGGGAGTCATTGTGTTTGTACATTACTTTGCTAATTTGCTACCACTCCAATATAATCTTAACTTAGCCACCAGACTGAAACTTACGTGGCATTTGTATCATAATGCATGTCTGTTTCAAAATTTCCAAGGGCATCAATGTCACTTACCAAATAAAATTAAAACCAGGGGCTGGGGATATAGCTCAGTAGCACAGCACCTGCCTGGCAAGTTTGAGGTCCCCAGTTTGATTCCTGGCACCCACACACAAATAGACGGATGGATGGATAGAAAGATAAAACCAGTCTGATTTTAGTACACATCCCCTGTCCCCTCCTCTAAATCTGCCTTTATAGCTATTGTGTCCTTCCCATGCCCACCTACGCCTTTATTACTTTGTTTCTCTTTAAAAGAATGCTCAATATCTACTGTCCCTCAGTTCAACTCTGCTCATCAAAAATCTAATCTTTTGCTGGGTGTGGTGGTGCACACTTATAATCTCAGCACTTGGGAGGCTGAGGCAGGAGGATTGCTGCAAGCTCAAGGCCAGCCTGGACTATAAGGTAAGACCCTGTTTCAAAAAGAAAACAAAACCAATTTTTTGAAACCTAAAGAAAATGAAGAGGCAAGTTGGTTTCTTTTGTTTTTTGGCAGTATTGAGGAACTGAATCAGTTATCGAGGGATTCACACATTCCAAGCAAGTGTTTTTCCACTGAACTGTATCCCAGCCCTGTTATTTTGAGACAGGCCTTACCCAAATGGCCCAGGCCAGCCTTGAATTTTGAATCCTACTACCTCAGCTTCCCTCAGCTGGGAAGCAGGCCAAGTCCTAACATGTTTATTATTTACTAAGTGTCTTCTGCCATGAGTCTTTCCTCATCATCCCCACTGTATTCTTTCCCTCCTGAACTGCCACATGGCATATTATTTGTGGCACTCGTCACACGCGATCTTTAGCTCTATGCATGTTCTTCTCTTACTAGATTCTGAGCAACTTGGAGGGATGGAGTCTCCATCTCTATTTTGGTCCCCATGTTAATACTCTACACTTAGAAAATATCAGTATATTGTGTACCAGCTAGATAAAGTCAATCTGCACCTTAATCCCAAAGGCTATGTAGATGGAAGAAATGGTATTGGTAGAAAGATCTGAATTTGATACAAGATTTAAAGTTCTAGGTTTGGAAAAACCTCTATTTGGCTGTATCTATTTAAAGGAAAAGCAACAATACTTAGATGCTTAGATGAGTGTAATGGGCAGCTCTGCTATCCAGAATGATCTTCACTGTGTAAACTGGAGTAAAAGTTTCTTTATTCCTTTTTGTGGTACTGGCAATTGGATTCAGGGCCTCTGCACTACATCCCCAGCTCTTTTTATTTTTTGAGACAGAGTTTTGTGAAGTTGTTAAATTCCCAGGCTGGGCTCAAACTTATGAGACCCCTGCTTCACTTCCCAGGATGCTAAGATTACAGGTGTGCGTCACTGCACCACCAGCTTGGAATGAATTTCCAGAATATTGATATTTAATTCCAACAGATGAACCAGAGGCACTTTTACTTGTAGAAATTTATGTATACAATCAATCATTACCCTCATGTGTATATTATTTGAAATATGCAATACTGATTTAGTTTTTCCAGTAAGTAATTTACCACTTGTGTTGTGTCTCACTAGCCCATGCTAGCAGGCAAATGATGGCGAGCCTCAAATTTGTAAGAAAGAAAATACAAAAGTGATAAGGGGGCTGGGGATTTAGCTCAGCGGCACAGTGCCTGCCTGGCAAGCGCAGGGTCGTGAGTTCAATTCCCAGTACCGGGGGGGGGGGGGGGAGTGCTAAGAATTCCACCCATTATGTTTTTCTGTGACTTGGGATGATATAATTAGTCAATTTTAACAGTAATATACTTGGGTCCGCTTAGTGCTCCGAGAATGCATTATTTGAATAACTGCTAAAGGGTAAACAGGTATTGACAGTCACTTCAATGGTCTTCCAACCTGACTGTATCAAAGGAAGACAACCTAAAGAGAATGTGAACGCTCCAGGGAAAAGATTTAAGAACTTGGTAGTGAGAGACTTGGACTATCTCATTTGGCTTAAGGACTACTATACTAGAGTTCCTGCTCCAAAGGGCCTAGGCTCCAATCAGCCAAACTTAACTTTTTTTTTGGTGATACTTGGGATGGAACCCAGGGCCTTGAACAATGTAAACAGTTGCTTTACCACTGAGCTATGCCCCCCGTCCAAGCCCCAGCCAAGTTTAAATGTCAAGAAAAAAACCAGACACACACAAAGTGGCTTTGATTATACATAAATCAGAGGAAGGGGCGCCTACGATAGCTGTTCCCCACATCACGTGCCCAAGGGCCCTTCTGAGGGACAGCAACAGCTTTGTCAATAACACAAATGCAGGGTGGCATAAAGCTTCCAGCAGCTTAACATTTTAATGTGGGGTGGGGGTGGAAAAGAATACATAAGTTGCTTTGTGACCCCCTCATCCTAATGCCTTGGGGACCAGCCAGGCTGACCCAAATGGAATCCAGAGCGAGTGGGGCGTTGGGTTCCCCGAGGAAAGGGGCAGATCCAGAACAGAAGGAGCAGAAGCGGTGACAGTTATCTGTATGAAAAAGTAAGGATATTCTGGGTAAGAAGAACTAGCATCAATCTAGATAGCAATTTGGGAGAAAGGAAGAGGAAAAAGAGGTGGCAGCAGGAATTATAAAAAAGAGAGCCAGACACTAGCCTGCAACATTTGGCTTCTTTTCAGGGTTAGTGGGAAGAAGAGGTAGATTAGCATCAGGGATCAGTGAGATCCACAGCAAACAGATGAAGTCTCCAACAACTTTTTTTGGTGCTGTTTACAACTTGGCTTGCTTCTGGGACTCAGCCTGATTTATTTCCCATCTTGGGTGTTTCCCTTGAACAATATAAATCAAATACACCCAGGAGGTCTGAATGTTGTTATGACATGTTAGGGCCCAGGTCACTTGCCCCACGGCCTTATTTTCTTAGTTGTATGGATTCTATACCTTTATCAGTATCCCTTCATTTTTTTTTGTCTTTTTGAGACTGGGGTCTCGCTATGCAGTTCAACCTTGAGCTCACTTTGTAGCCCAGGCTGGTCTCAAACTCCCAACGATCCTCCTGCCTCAGCCTTCCAAGTGCTGGGATTACAGGCGTGTGCCACCATGCCCAGCTTATCTCTTCTTAAAAAACAAGTAACTTTGGTCACAATGTGAAGACTAAAAATGCAAGGTATAAAAATTACATGTAGATCAGGGATCTACCACTCACCCAAGATTAAATGCCTCAGTAGCTTCTGCCAAACAAGTAACCAGCACCAATGCTTTAAAAATAAATGTAAAGATTCTAGTTTCCAAAGGACAAAACCAAAGCACGCTATGCATAGCCTGTACCCCCACCCACCCACAAGCCAAGAGCCCAGCCCCACTCTGCTGTCAGATAGTTACATAGAGGTCATGTCATTGAGGGCGTGGTCCAGTTCCTCGCTAATGGCCTTGTACTTCAGTTTCTGGGCATAGAGCTCATCTGGGCAGGCACAGGAACCACAGGGAGGAACGAGGGGGTCAGAGTGAAAGGTATCAGAAGCAGATGAAGAGAGGGAATCATTAGAAATAAGGAAATGTGTGACCATGTGTCTAAACACCAGAAAACGTCTATTCTGGCAGCCATGACTGGCCAGGTTCAGATCCACTGTCCCTGAGGACCAAGTACAATTCGTGATGCCCCTAATTCTTGGCAGCAAGAGTTGAGAACCTAAGCATAGTCCTGTTACCAGAGACACATACAAGGGTACCACCTCACCCAGTTAACCCAGTTCCTACCCGTGCTAACAATTTAACAAAAAATAGAAAAGGAAGAGAGTGCACACCCATAGGACACTTCTGTGTCTGAGTGTGACCCCTACTGGTGGCCCCTTTGTGCCACAGGCTGTCTCTCCAAAATCTGTCACGTCAAAGAACATCCTGCTACCAAGAGTACAGGAAGGGAGCACATCTCAAAGCTCCCAAAGCAAAAGACACCTGTCCTCATCAAAGCGGAAGCAGGTGCCAGAGTACAGGGACAGAAAGGATGTCCAGGGCACCTGCGACTGGTCAGCTCTGGGCCGTGCTAAGCCGCAGCTCCTCCCTTGGAGAAGAGTGGGCAGGACTGCCAAATGTAGCCATGGGGTGACCACATGCACCCTTGTTGCCTTCTGAAACCATGGCTTCCACTTCAACACACTAAAGACTTCGGACTAAACTGGATGTAAGTGTAGCCAGCCATTATCCCTCTCCTCAAAGAGAGAGGCGAATTCCAGAAATACTAGGTGAAGTCTATTAAAATCCAACTCAGGTTGGATCTGTTCGCCTGGCTGTGGCATAGGATGGGGCATAGCACATGTGCCAAAACACCCCCAATTCCGTTTGGTGTACAGGGAAAAGGGCTCCCAGTCCAGGGCAAGGTCTCCACTTGAACCTCCCTACCAGGCACCGTACCTTCCAAGTCATCAATTGTCTTTTCCAGTTTGGCTACTGATCTCTCGGCAAACTCAGCGCGGGTCTCCGCCTGGGGAAACACAAAATCAATCAGAATGAGGAAGATGAAGGAGAAAAGGGTCTCTCCTCTCCTTCCGACTTCTAGAACTCCAAAACCAAAGCCAGCCAGTCTAAGCCCACACAAAAGCCTTACATGCCTCTCAGCATTTTGAGTCCTTTTCTATCATCCCCTCAGCTCACCTCCTTGAGTTTATCAGTAAGAATCTTTATCTCTTCCTCATATTTGTCTTCTTTTTGGGAGTACTGTAAGAGAAGTAGAATAAAACTTTCAGAGTAGAAAGGAGTCCTACAGACAAAATCCCCTCCCTACATTCATTCTCACACTGGATATCTTGGATTTCATGTGCTGAATGATCCAAAAGTAAGACAAGGTCCCACATTTGCACAACTGGTCCTTGGATCCATCTATTTCTTTAGAGCCCTCATGCCCTCAGGATAGACTCCTCCAGAACATTTTTTTTTGTTGTTTTTGAGACAGGTTCTCCCTATGCTGTTCAGGCTAGCCTTGAACTTGCAGCAATCCTCCTGAGCTGGCTCAGAGGATTGCTGCTGCCTCCCAAATGCTGGGACTACAGGTGTGTGCCACCATACCCAGCTCTAGAACCTTTGTTTCTTTTTTGAGACAGGATCTCGCTATGTACTGCAGGCTGGCCTTGAACTCACTTATGTAGCCCAGGTTGGCTTTGAACTCACCACAATTCTCCCGCCTCAGCCTTGCGAGTGCTGGAATTACAGGCACACACCACCAGGCCTGGCCAGAACTTTTATTTTTAAAATGGACCTACGGCATCCATTCGGGACCCCTTCTGTCTCTCAGAAGCTATTCCCACTCCCCATTTCCCATTCCTTTTCTCCAATAAATTTTCCTACTCTTAATATAAATAAAATTAATCAATTAAAATAAAATGGACCTAAATGTTGATGTTATTCTTAACCTACGGAGGCATTTTTCCTTTCTCCTGCTTAGTGAGCAGGGATAGTGACACCCCAGATCCACAGCACTTAAACATTCCCCTGTGATGGTATAGAGAAGTCATTTGTCTTTGACTGCCCTTTAGGTCTCAGAGAAACATAGATTTGCTGGCCCCATCTGTTTCCTAGATGGTGTATAGCGACCCTGATAACTGCCTTTTAGCATAGCACTTTTGACCCAAGGAGCACGACTCCAGGCACTTGAGACCATGAAGCTATTTTAACAAAGGCAATCAGAGTACACAGGAATTAGCATTCAACCCAGAATCTGGATGGACAGTGAGTCGGGAGGAAGAGGACATTCTCACTGGACTACAGGGAACAAGTGTCTCTAGTCATTCATCAAGGGCAGGGCTGGGCCCAGGCCCAAAGCCTGTCACCTTCACAAACCAGCCCCTACCTTCTCCGCCTGAGCCTCAAGAGACTTGAGGTTGTTGGTGACATTCTTCAGCTCCTCCTCCAGCTCAGAACACTTACTGTGAACATTTTAAATACCGCAGGAGAGGAAAGGGGAAGAGGAAGAGAATAAAAAAAAGGGAGAGAGACACACAGAGGTGAATTGAACCTGTATGTAGAGAGCTGGAAGGCACATTGGGGAAGAGAAGGCCCTAGGTCACCTGAGCAAGCATCAACCCTCCTCCCTCTACCAGGGAACATGTCCCGAGCTAGAAGCTCTGGGCTCAGAACGTCTGGGTGCTAATAAAGAAAGAGCACTTTAGAGAAACCGCTCCCCAGAGTAAGTCCTAACTGCTACCTGAGGAGGAGGAGGGAGGGAATGCTCAACCCAACAGGCCCCAGACCACCCAGAGGGGAGGGAGAGGCCCTGAGGAGAGGCAGGGAAGCGACTAGGAGGGAGATGTGAAAGAGCGAGTAGAGGAAAGAATGGAGCATTCCATGAGGAGATGAGAAAGCACTCAACAAAACAAGTCAACCAGTGGAGGGGAGGCAGCTGCAAAACAGACAAAACCAAACAAAACCACACAACACACGGAACCTCCCTGCAGATTTAGGGTTAGTACCTTTTCTTCAGCAGCACTCAGACACTTCAGGTTCTGGTCCATCAGTCTGATCTGCTCATCCATCTCCCGGCAACGGCTGTTAGTGACAGTCACGGGGATGGCACAGGCCAGGTTGTGGGGAGGGAGAAAGGTCAAAAAGGAACACAGCAAGGAAACAAGCAGCATAATGGGAAAAAAAAAAATTTTTTTTAAATGGTAAGAAAACACCATCACAGTCATGGGATGTCATGTCCGGGGAAGGGGGACGGAAGGGAAGCACAAATGAGTATGCATCAGCGCTCACTTTGTTACACAAGGCCAGGTCACGGAGCAGTGAAGGTCTGCTCTTCCCCAAAATTCCCCAGCAGACTGGCAACATGGTAAAAACTGACCAGATCTCCAGTCAGAACAGGTGCTTCCATGTCTCAAGGAGAAAAGGACCCAGTAGGGTCCTTCCAGTACATGCACTCAGCTTTATATCCCCTCAATTTTGTGAACTTTCCCAAGAGGAAATAGCAAGCCTCATTTGTCATCTGTTACTAGTTAAGAAAGAAGCCCAAAGCCGTTCTTAGAGCCCCAAAGAAGCATTATAGGCAGATGACTCCCACCCCCAGGCCCTGTTTAACAAGGTTGAAGGAATGCTAGTTTGTTCGTATTAGTGAACGGGCTAAAGGGAAAGGGAGAGAAAGGTCTGACAAGATTTGGGGAGCAAAATACTCACGACTCTGCCAGCTCAGCTCGCTCCTCTGTGCGTTCCAAATCTCCTTCAATAATCACCAACTTACGAGCCACCTACAGGAACAGATCAGGTACACCTCAGAGAAACAAAGGAGCCATCCCCCATGACAGCGGGGGGGCCTGATGTCACTGCCGGCAGAGGACACATGCAAGGAGGCTCACCTCTTCATACTTCCTGTCTGCCTCTTCTGCAATATGTTTAGCTTCTTTAAGTTGGATCTCCTGGAGTTCCATCTTTTCTTCATCTTTTAGGGCCCGGTTTTCAATAACCTTCATACCTCTGTCAGAAACAGGATGAACTTAGCACAGATGCTCTGAGGAGTCTGTCACCAGTTTCATTCCGAGACTCAAAACTGCATCTCTGAAAGCCCATTCCTCTGTTTGCCACTTAAATGGAAATTCCAGTCTCACAGAGTTTTTTCTACTACAAATAACCCGTGCTTATGAAGACATTAAATATTTAAGTGTATTGTCTAAGAGCATAAAGTTAAAATTAAGTCTCCCTCCCCATTTCTAGTACTGCCCATCACAGATAACCTTTTAATAGTCTTTCTAAAAATGTTTTATATAGTTATATGGAAAAAAACTGCTGTTTTTCTTACTTTCTATAATTTGGACTCTACTCTGTAGTAGTACACACACAACTATCTCACTCATTTGCACACGTGCCCTATGCTAACAGAGCTCTAGCAGTGCGTTTTTTGACATGGTGTCACTATGCAGTTCAGGCTGGCCTTGAGCTCACTTTGTAGCCCAGGCTGGTATCGAACTTGCAACAATCTGCCTGCCTCAGCCTCCCGAGTGCTGGGATTATAGGCGTGTACCACCACGCCCAGTTCTGACAAGGGATTTTTAATTCTGAAAAGCCAAGTCCAAGTTGTTATGCAGCTCTTTTCTGGTTTACCTCACATGTGACAAGGAACTAATTGGCAGTTCACAAAGATGAGCTGTGATTTGTTTCTCACCCACAGCTGGGGAGAGTCTAGGGATATAGCTTAGCGGCACAAGGCTGGCCTGGCAAGCCCAAGGTCCTGAGTTTGATTCCCAGCCAAAAAAAAAAAATTCCTGGGAAATTTTTAAAACATCAGTGTCTTAATTGAACAGGGGTAGCATCCCAGATGCTATCTCCCCTGCCCCTTGGTTCTAATAGTGCAGCAGACAGGATTAAGAGGAGGTGCATCACTGGGTCCACCTCTGATGTTTGTGATTCAGTGGATCAGGCTCAGAATTTGAATTGCCAGCCCTTTCCCAGGAGTTGCTGATACTTCTAGACTGGGATCTGACTTTGAGAATCTGTTTTAGAGGGCTTAACCTCACAAATGGGTACATATGCTTCACAAAGTGGAAGCCAGATTGTGGACCCATTAGAAGGAGTATCAGATCAATTTTCAGAGAAATTGCAATGACAAATGGGGTCTCTAGGTTGAGGTAACCATCCTCAATCTCTTTCTCCAAGGGGACAGAATATGCAAACAGAAGGAAAGAAGATCCTGTAATATAAATGTCATTATTTTAAAAAACAGATCTTGGACTAGGAGTGCAACCCAGTGGTAGAATGTGTGCTTGCATAGTACGTTTGAAGTCCTGGGTTCAATCCCTAGCACCAAACAACAAAACAGGGAGGGATGACGGGGCGGGGCGGGGGGGGTGGGGAATCTTGGTCAGAGCCTTTTTTTTAAATAGTACTGGGAACTGAACTCAGAGCCTCGCACATTCTAGGCAAGCACTCCATCACTGAACTACACCCTCAGTTCATGAACTTTTTTTAAAGGTATCAAGGTTTTACATTTATTAAAGACCTGAAAAGAAAAATATGCTCTGCAGAGCAAGTTCAGGCCAACTAAAAGGGAAAGGAGTACACTCTGCAGTGTGAGAGTGGACCACTGTGAAAGACAGAGTATACAGTGGCTTGAACTTCTTTTGAAGTCCACATGCCCACATGCCTGTAATCCCAGCTACTAGGGAGGCTGAAGCAGGAGGATTGAAAATTTGAGGTCAACGTGGGCAATTTAGCAAGACTGTGTCTCAAAAAATAAAAAGGGGGTGGAGTGTAGCTCAGTGCTAGGTTTCCCTAGCATTCGCAAGGCCCTGAGTTCAATCCCCAGAGCCAGGAATAAAGATGTCCAACTCCCTCAAGCTCCCCTACAGACCTCTCACTCTCATCGGCAGCTTTCTCAGCTTCTTCCAGCTTTTGCAGGGCAGTGGCCAGACGCTCCTGTGCACGGTCCAGCTCCTCTTCAACCAGCTGGATCCTACGGTTCAAGGAGGCCACCTCTGCCTCAGCCTGCATTTGAATGGAAGAACAGAAAAGGAAGGTGGAGGCATGGTGAAAAGGACCAGCTGTGACAGTAAGAATGGGACTGACTATAGACCGAGAAGTCGCCAGCGTCTACTACGGCAGAACCTGCCTTAGCTTAGATGCACTAGGATCGAGTAGATGTAATTTTACATATATATATATATATATATATATATATCAACAAACTCCCTCATGTTCCACAGGAAGCATCTTTTAAAACTCGGTTTCTTGTCCCCATCAGTGACAGCACCATCCTTCTGGACTCAGCTAAAATTCCTGAACACACCGGGGGTCACAGAAGACAGCTGAGAAGGGCTTGCTCTGCCTGAGAGCTGTATCTCATGTTTAGCAACTTTCTTATAAATGTCTCATAAAGTGGAAAAATAAATAAGCAAGGCGTCTCAAAGAGTTAAGTTGTGAATTAGCAATTTGCTGTGTAACTCAAGTTGTTAACCTTCAGATCACCTTACCTACTACATGAGGGAGATAACTAGCCAAGGGCGAGTTATCTCTTCTTCCGGAAGAGACTTCCAGACTGGAAAGCAAAAGAATGAAACACAGGGTTACCTACACCTTACCCTGTCAGCATGTTCTTTTGCTCCCTTGGGGTGTTGAGGAAAGAAGAGCTCCTTCTGACTAAAATTCTGTTTTGATAACATTAGACAGACAAAGGTTTTGAGAAAGGGAGGGAGGCAGGGAGAACAATGTTTCCACCATTCCCACTATCACCCCTCCAAACTTCTGAACTGTCTCCTCTGTTTCTTAAGTCTCCCTCTTAGCTTCACCCTCCAGTACAGCTCATGACAATGTTCTCCTGGTCTGTATCCCATGACTTGACAGAAGCTTCAGTCTGGGTAGCCCAGTGTTCTGGCTACCGACCGAACGAGAAACAAGCAACGGAGGAGGCAGCTGGCATGTGGGAGAAAAGCCTCCTTCCTGTGACTATCTTAACCACACAAGAATTCAACCTGCCCTGCACGCCACCCAGTTCAGATGTTATCCAAGTGCCTGGTAAACACGATCTCTCCTCTGTAGTTCAGGCTGCGCCTGAATTCCATTACCCTGATTTCCTCCTAGCAGGCAGGGGTGGTGGCAGCTGTAGAAATCTGGGCCACCAGTCTCGTGGAGAGGAGAGGGATATAGCCCAAAAGACTCCTATTAACTATCAGGATTTGAACAAAAATTTCCATATATACAAAAGATTCAAGGAACTGGGAAAGGGGACAGGGAGCTGGAGATATAATCTAACCACCAGGCTATAGGAAAGAAAAATCAAGCAGTATACATAAGCTGGAATTCCTAAGAAACAATCTGTGTCCCTAACTATTCAAAACATCAAAACAGTCACAAAGACAAGTATTCTCTGCTTCTGTCTCTTCTAGGAAAACAGATGTCTCCTAGAATAACACAGATTTCTCATAAATTCAACAAGGCCAATCAGTCAAGAGCAAGGCAGGCTATTGGGAACTCTGAAACACTGGCAGTATTTACCAGTATTTACCTTCTTTCAGATGCCTAAAATGAAATGATGAAAACTGGAACTAAATTTGGAGGAAGCTCATGAAATGTAAGTCCCTATCCAGCTCAGTAGTTACCCAAACTGAAGCAAAAGATAACAGGCTCTGGGGGTGGGGAGGGTGCAGTTCCCATGACAACAAGCAGGCTCGGCAGTTTCTCCCACAAACCAGCATTTACAATAGAATTCTTCGCAAAGCTGAAAAGGGAGGAGGAGAGCAAGAGCATGAACACAAGAACAAGCATAAACCAAAAGCAGACTCCAAGATGAGACCCTCTACAAAAGCTTCAGAGAAAGCGGGGGATGGTGGTGGTGTGTGGCCATCCTTGGACATAGCTGTTTTTTGTTTGTTTCCTTCTCCCAGAGAAAGTCAGTTGTCTTTATAAAGTAACAAAAGACTGCAGAATCAAGGTCTCATACTTTGTCAAAGGAATAAGGAAGACAACCTGACTTTTAACTCCACCCAAGGCCTATGTCTACTCCTTGTCACTCAGCAATGAAGTACCGATACAGCAGATCCAACAAGCTATACCTCTGCTGACCAGACTGCCCCTGGGGCTCCTGTGATCAGTCCAGGTTTTGGCACGCCTGCCTAGATGTGGTCTTGGCCCTTCAGCCTGCCTACCTCTGCCCAGCCTGGACAGTCTGACGCTTTTTCCTTCAGGTAATAATAGGATTCTCCATTGCCCAGGAGGTGAAGATCTTGGATGAGGAGGTGGCAGTGGAATGAATGCAGCAGCGTTGTGGTCAATTAGAAGATGGCTGACAGCAGCCTCAGCTGTGAGTTTGGTTTAAATGCTACCATGCCCCGTGCAAGGAGAGTTCCAAGTAGTACACCATAGCCTTCACTGAGAGACACTGACACGGAGCTGGTGCTCAGAGGCAGAACAAGGCCAAGGACAGAAGGGGATTAGCTTAAATTTGGCACTCGGCCACGCTGGGGTTTCTCTTTTTAGATAAAAGAGACAGATGGAACTCAAAGGGAAGAGAGTATACTAGAAGTTAGCCTTGAGCTTGGAGTGCAGCCCTGCTGGAGTTGACTGCATTCACAAATCTACCTACCCAGGGAGCCAGACACTGTGTCCTTAGGGAATGTAAGTTTCACTGAAGGGTGGCAAGTTGTGAGGGAGCAGAGCAATCACCCTGCCCAGAGTAAACAAAGGTGGGGCCTAGGAGGAGGCACTGGAGCAAAGGGCTGTTTGCCTCTCCCCTGTGAGCCTGTGTTCCATGAAGAGGGGTGGGGGAGAGCCACACCATAGGTATTCCCACTTCAGAGTCCAGGAATATGCGACTAAGGCCAGAAACTGCTATTCAAAGCCACTCACCCTCAACAGTATACCAGGGAAGTTAGGAGAGAAGTGGGGGGTGTTAAGGTGAACTGTACACTTAAGAATAGTTACAAAGCCAGGTATGGTGGTGCACACCTGTAATTCCAGCACTTTGGAAGGCCAAAGCAAGAGTATCTCAAGTTCCAGCCCAGCCTGGACAACTTAATGAGATTCTATATCAAAATAAATGGGCTAGGGATGTAGTTCAGTTCACTATGCTAGTTCAGTCTCCAGTACCACCAAAAAAAAAAAAAAAAAAAAAGTTACAATGGTTAGCCCAGCTTGGTAGTGCATGCATATAGTCCCAGGTGCATATGTGGGAGGCTAAGGCAGAACGATCACTGGAGCCCTGGAGTTCAAACCTAACCTAAATCCCAATGGTAAATTTTCCGCTATGTATATTTTTATCACCACCACCAAAAAATAAGAAAAGACTACATTAAATTTTATGTTGTCACCAGTGGCACACACCTGTGATCCCAGCATTTGGGAGGCCAAGGCAGGGGGATCACTGAGTTCCAGGCCAGACTAGGCTATATAGTGAGTTCAACACCAGCATCAACTACATAGCAAGACCCTGTCTCAAAGAAAGAAAAAAAGAAAGAAAAAAAGGCCAATGTCCCAATGTCCAGGCCAATAGCAGAAAAAAAACAACTTATTTCAGAACTTCAGTGTTTCAGCTTTGTAACAAGAGCAGCTTAGATGATCACACAAAGGAATCTAAAAAACAGTAAGAATTAACAGTCCTACTAACAGCATGGGAAAGGACCAGAGAGTGCTGTGCTTTCAGATCCAGAGGAAGCAGCGGCAGAACCCACATTCCAGAAAGCCCTAACAGAATCACAGGTCTCCGGAACAGCCCTTCCCTTCCACACAGCTGTCTTCTCTGTAAGGGTTCAAAGTTCACTATAGCAAAAAGTCGAAAGATTAGGCTGTCAAGTTAGGGGACAGAAGACACTGGTTTCACCAATATTTAACTATCATTCTACTTCCCCTTCTGAGTACTTCCTCACAGCTCAATAAGCAAATTTGGTAGGCTTTGAGGGAAGGAAGTAGCTTGAAAAACATGTGAAACTGCTCATTCTATCACCCCAGAATCACCAAAGGCAGGAAAAATGAAGCCAAGTGTTCCTACAAGGAAAATTACCAAATCCCAGGATGGACACACAGGTCATCTACCCTGGAGCTATTGCTAGGGGGCCCAGATTTAAATGTGCAGCCTAAGATTCTGCAGCTCAACACAAAACCAGTTCCTTCTGCAACATTCTGTCTTCCCCTTTAAGGCTATTTGGTTTCCAGAACAAAGGAGATGAGAAAATGTCACCAGTTATGAAGAGTCTCACTTGAACGAATAACCAGAAGTTGCTAGCATGCCAAACAGAGGAACACACCTAGAATAGGATGACCCAGCTGCGCGTCGGGGCACACACCTGTGTCTCAGCACTAGGAAGCTGAGGCAGGAGGATTACAAGCTTGAGGCCAGTGTGGGCTACACAATGAGACTCTGTCAAAACCAAAGTGTCTGAGAAAGACAATAAGCTCTAGCATCTCTGTACCCAGTATAAAAATAAGTACTCTGACACAGACTGAGGGTTAATCTGGAAGACAGCTGTACCTTTCCCATCCTTTTCCAAACTCCACTCTCCACCCACTAAAAACATTCCCATTCACTCTCTGGAGGAGCGGGAAAAAGAAAAAAAAAAAAAAAAACTTACCAAGAGAAAAAAAATTGAACACCAATAAAGCATAAGAGTGCTGTCATCAAGGCTTCACACGTGAGCAATGGTTACTTTGGTCTTAAAATCCTCCAAAACCCATTCTCAATTCAGGAGATCTGCTTACTAAAATTGGTCAACCACTTCTAAACAAAAAGTGGTTTCAAGAAATCTCAAGAAATCACCATTCATCCCACCAGGTGAACAAACATAGATCTTTAGGGGGAAAAAAAAAGAGGGGTTGTACTATGTAATTAGGAAAGTAGCAAAAGAACATCACTAGATGTAAGCCGAACTCGTTATTCTGTTTCTGCCCACACCACGTTGCCCAGGTCAATCAGGAACCCTGAGACTGGCTGGCACTGCATCTGATTCTCGGCAGTGCACTCCCTTATCAACTCTGCTGGCAGAAATGTCTCTCCACGAGTTCAGCTTGCACTGATCACACATCAGCAACAACATGTGCACTAACGTAGGGAGAGCAGTACCATGTCTCCCTCTCGCTTCCCGTCGCTGGAGTGTGGGTGCAACAGTTGCAAGTCCCCGTTAGAGGAAAGGGCCCCCCGGCCGGAGGATGGAAGGCGGTGCTGTGGCCTCGAGCTCCACCAGGGAGGGAGGGCACCGCGCTTCCTCTCGGCCGACTGCTGCCTCATTTCCTGAGGAGGAGGAGGGAGCGGAAAAGCTGCCAGCGGGCCAAGCCGGGGGCTTTCCGGTGGTTCCCACCCTGCAGCCCTCAGCCTCTCAGAGGTTAGTTAGGGTCTCTGCCCCGCCCAGACCGGAGGAGCATCCACTACAGACGCTCACCCCTCGGGGGAGAAACCTCCCGCCAGAGCAGAGCCCCCAGCCCTTCAAGGGGCTGTGGGGGAGGGAGCGGCGCTGAGCCCCTCCCCTGGCCGCGCCCGGCTCCGAGGGACTGAATGAATGAGCCGCGAGGAGAAAATCCCTCCCCCGGCCCCGCGAGGCTCAGTTCCTTCAAAGGTCAAGACTGGTCGCTAGAGCACGGCGGCCCCTCTCCCGCCTTCTGGGAACCGAGCGCCATCCACCCTCTGGGCTCCAACTTCGACTCCGGCTCTTCTAGCTCCACAGCAAAAGAGACCCCGTTCCAGATGCTAGTCGCTTCCTCACGCGCCTCGCCCTCTCCGTACCTGTTCCCGAGCCCGCCTTTCTCCCTCCACTTCCCGCTGGAGGCGTTCGGCCCTCTCCTCTGCATCATCCGCCTGCTGCTGAAGAACCTGGATCTTGCGCTTCACCGCCTCGATGGTGGTGATCCCGGCCATAGTGCCCACCCAGCAGCCTCTCAGTCTCAGTCCCTGCCTCCTCGGTTAGGCGCTGCAGCCGCTTCTCGCCCCTACTTCCGCCTGCTCCGCCCTGAAATACCGGAACTCACCCACCCGCCCGGAAGTGACGTCGCCGTGTCCGCCCACTGCCAGGCAGGCGGGAAGAGCGCGCTGGGCGCTGGGCACTGGGCGCGGCTCCCCGGTTGCTCTAGATGACTGTTCCCGGCCAGTTTTTCCTTGGGCCAGTAAAGGAGGGTGGGGTTGGGAAACGGACAGCTGCCATGGTAACTGGGTGGCGCTTCAAGGTCTGGCTTGTTGGGCCAGGCGGTTGCGCACAAGGGCTGGCCCATTTTCAAGTATAGCGCTACCCATTACGCTCTCGCAGTTGACCCTGTCTTCCCGCCCGCACTTACCCTCTAGGCCGGGCATCCTGTATCCTCTTCACCATAAACATCTCACAAGCCTCAGCTTTCACACACCCCGCCAAAGACTCCAAAACTTTTAAGAAAAGCCTAAAAGACTTTTGGGGACTGATTTTCAACGACCCTCTCGCTCCAACTTCCTTTCGAAATCCGCTCAGGTAGATTCTCTCCCGTTTCCTGGAAGTCGACGAAGGGAACTACTGGAGTGGAAGAAATGGGCAAATTGGCTAAGTTCTCATTCTACTTAGTATTATTATAAACTTACGTGTTCTATTTAGAATAGCAGTCTTTGCTGCTGTCGGCTCCCCACTACTAAGCTACATCCCCAGCCCTTTCTTAAAATTTAGCAAGACCCTGAGGCAGGGTCTTGCTAAATTGCCCAGGCTGGTCGTGAACTTCTGATCCTACTGCCACAGCCTTCCCAATACCTGGGATTCCAGGTGTGCACTGCCTGTTTTGAGAGTCGGTATACCCCATAAATTAACCTGCCAGCCCCTTGGAATAATTCAGATCCTGTTAATTCAAATATCTGGGAATGAAGGCACATGCCTATAATCCCAGCACTTGGGAGGCTGAGGCAGGAGGGTCCCTGTGAATTTGAGGCCAGGCTGAGCTACATAGCAGGACCCTGTCTAAAAAAAAAAAAAAACAAAAAACAAAAAAAAAAAACCCACAACAAACATCACTGAAATTTCATTTGTACATGAGTGAATCGCTCACATTCTATCAGGAAAGGAGTCCTTATTACAGATTCCTGTTACCAGATCCTTTGTGATAGGAGTGCCTGGAAAATTACTGTGGAATTGAACCTCTATCCTGTGTTATGATTTTCACCATTTTCACTGCCACATGTGCCTCTGAGAGCCCCAAGGAACTATTTATGAGTTAGAAACTGTTCCTACAAGAGTATCATGCAGGACTTCTGGAAGCACAATGGTAAGAGACTTGACATTTCTATCTTCCCTCTACTTTTCTGTATTCCTCCAACCTTCTCAGTAAGTAATAAGATAAGTTTTTCTTCTGGTGCAGCTGTCCTTTCCCTTAGAGAATTAGGATATATAACAGGACCTAGAATTAAGAATCCTAACCCTTGAAAGTGTTAGGGAGATAGTCACTGCTCTCAACGTCTGGTTCTGGTTCTGAAAATGCATCCTTCAGAGGATTTGCCTTCTTCTTATTGGAAATACTGAGCAATGAAACTATTTCAGAGAAACAAACTTGGACAAATAATCTTCCCAGTAGCGTACCCTGTACACGATGATGCCCCTCAGCATCAGGAACTGGGAGGGAAGAGCAGGATTCTGATTCTCAGTAAACTCTGCCCTTATGGCCTAAGATTTTGTTTCTAAATTGTTTTGAAGTCTCATCTGCGGGTCTGTGGGATGGGATTTTGTTGTCCGGGTGCTGATCAGCAGAGGGCACTATTGCACCGCCCGGAGACCCAGTGAAGAAGAAGGAGATCGCAAACCCAAGGAGAGTCGAACAACGAGGCATTCCTGAGGCTGGTAGATTTGAACAGATAATCTTCTCTTGATCCACAGAAACAGATGGGCTGACTCCTGAGAGTCTTTAGAAGCATGATGGGTAGGCAGCAAAGGACTCAATGCTATCGTTATCCTGGTGACAAACAATCCAATGCAACATATCATCAAGTGGATCTTTCCATGGTTATCCTTTCTCATCCATCCCTCCCAAACCCTGCTCCTTAAAATGGTGCTGTGACTTTTATATCCTAAACTTTGTACTTCCGTATCCCCTTGTTTTTCTCTAAACAGCCTCTGATTCATCTCGGATTCTGAGGACCTTAGATGTGGTTGCATAAGAATGTGAATATCTGCTTATTGCCACAGAACCGTTAAAATGGAGCTATCTCCATTTAAACCACCTTTAAGTGTGAAGTATATATCTGGTACTGGGGATTGAACTCAGGGCTACTGATCTATATCCCCAGCCCCGTCCTTTTTTTTTTTTTTTTTGAGAGTCTCCCTAAGTTGTCCCACTTAACCTTGAATTTTTGTTACTCTTACCTCAGTTTCCCTAGTAGCTAGGAATCAAATGTACATTACCATGCCTGGCTTATATAGGTATGCTTTACCTCAATTTATTTTTTTTGTTTTTGTTTTTTGTTTTTTTTTCTCCGGTACCAGGAATTGAACTCATGACCTTGTGCTTGCCAGGCAGGCGCTGTGCCACTGAGCTAAATCCCCAGCCCCTACCTCAATTTAAAAAATACTATTAGGCAGCCGGGAGTGGTGGCATACTCCTGTAATCCCAGCACTTAGGAGGCTGAGGCAGGAGGATCTTTGTGAGTTCGAGACCAGCCTAGGCTATAAAGTGAGCTCAAGGCCAGCTTGAACTGCATAGTGAGACCCTGTCTGAAAAAGCCAAAAATAAAAAATAAATAAATAAAAAATAGTATTAGACAAACTTAAGGAAGAAAAAATGTTTGGATTGTCCAAGCTGTAGTCCCAGCACTTAGGAGCCTGAGGCAGGAGGCTCACCCATGAGTTTGAGGCCAGCCAGCCTGGGCTATATAGCAAGACCCTGTCTTTAAAAAAAATTTCAGAATGACTGTGCCACCTTGTCCTTTCTCTGTCCAGGCAGTGCTGTCAGGTCCTACATTTTCTTAAAAGCTTCTCAGATAATCAGACCTGCCTGTGTGAACATGTAGTTAGTTTCTGACTCCTTGGCCCCCTCTTTGCCTTACAGCTTTTTGTTTATTTATTAATCTCAGAGCTGAGCTGTCTGCTTCCTTTGTGTTGGACAGAGCACCCTCCCCACAATGATCTACTGCAGATCTGGCCAACTGACCCTTGCTCACTGTTTAAAAGCATTTTCCTCCTCCTTTTTCAGCACTTTCCTCGGTTACTATAAATACTTCCCTTTCCTGCTTTGACTCTTTGAGGCTGGGGGCCATCGAATGTTTTTTGAAAGCTTACCCTCAACTAAGTATTTCTGGCTTTGCAAGTCATGGGATCCCTGTGGCAACTACTCTATTGTTAGGGAGAAAGTAGACAATGTTTAAGTGAATGAGCATGACTGTGTTCCAGTAACTTTATTTACAAACCCAGGTTGTGGTGGGATTTACACCACAGGTAGTGATTTAAGGAAAAAAGCCTTTGTTCTTGCTTCCATCTCAACCTGACCCAAGAGACCTTGGCCACGGCCTTGCTGTTCAGTTTCGAGATCTTGGATACATCTCCGAGGGTACTACTGACTTGCCAGGAAAACTAACAAAGGGCAGAATAGTTAAATGAGGTTTTTTGTTTGTTTGTTTGTTTGCTTTTTTGGTACCAGGAATTGAACTCAGGACCTGGCACTTGTCAGGCAGGCACTGTGCCACTGAGCTATATCCCAGGCCCAAATGAGTTATTTTTAAAACCAACACTTAAAATTTTTTTAAAAAACCCAACACTTTAGATCTTTAATGATTTTTGGTAAATTCCTGTATAAATACGGGGAAGTGTCTTGCATATGAATGAGTGGACCGTGTTTGTATAAAATATTTTAGAAGACAAAATTCATCCCTAGGAAATGCCTTTCTTTCTCTTTCCTTCTTTCTTTCTTTGTTTTTTTTTTTTTGTTTGTTTGTTTGTTTGTTTAGACAGGGTCTCACTCTGTAATTCAGGCTCACTTTGAATTCATTATGTAGGCCAGGCTGACTTCAAACTCACAGTTTCTCCTGCCTGACCTCCCAAGCACTGGGATCACAGACATCTGCCACCACACCCAGCTTGGGAATTTTCCTTATTTTCCAGATCACACTGATGTATTGCCTAGAGCCTCTGTTACTCTTCTCTTCCAAGGTCTCAAATTAGACCTTGTGGGGGTTTTTTGTTTTTATTTTTTTGAGACAGGCTCTTACTATGTAGTTCAGGCTAGCTTTGAACTCACTATGTAGCCCAGGCTGGCCTTGAATTTGCGAAGATCCTCCTGCCTCAGCCTCCCCAATTGCTGGGGTTACAGGTGTGTGGCATCATGAACAGATAAGACTTTGTTCTTTTTCTTGTTCCTGGAACGTGTCTCCTCAAGCCTACATACTGTTTCAGACTCAAGACTTTCCCAGGGAATTGTTACCCAACACCTCACAGAACTGTTACTCACCTGACAATGTACTTGTTTGTGAAAATGTCGCTCCCCCTGGCCATACACTGGAACCAGACAGATCCAGCCACTTGTACCTGTAATCTAGGCTAGGCAACTCCAGCAGGCCACCAAGCACTTGCACAAAGCCCTGGGCATAACTTGTGGGTTTATTTTTTTGATATAATTGTTGGTTTTGTTTGTTTGTTTTACAGTTTTCCAAGAAGAGAAAATGCAGTTTGATATAGCTGAAATATTTGGAAATCAAGTGTATGTAATATATATTATCTAGTTTGTGTTTCAAACCTATGGTATCATATATTCAAATTTATGAATATAAATTCATTCATTCTGCTTCCCTGAGCCATTGAAGGTGATGGAAAACCAAAGAGAAAATCAGAAACCTCATGGCAGACAGACTGTGAGAATCTGTTTGTGAATGGTCCGCATGGTCCTAGCTATTTTCCAAAACCAAACATGGTTTTAAGCATTTCAGACTCAGGGTCCTATTTTTCTGTTAACTCAATTTTCTGAAAAACGACTGTATTTTTATCCATGCTGAGCTGTTCCTTTATTGCTGTTAAGATTCCTATGTAGGCTGAGCTGGAGGCATGGTGGCACATGCCTGTAATCCCGGTACTCGGGAGGCTAAGGCAGGAGGATTGTTGAGAGTTCAAGGCCAGCCTGGGCTACAAAGTAAGTTCAAGGCCAGCCTGAACTGAATAGTGAGACGCTGTCTCAAAAAAAAAAAAAAAAAAAAAAAAAAAAAAGATTCCTATGTGGAGCTGGACATGGTGGCACATTCCTGCAATCTCAGCACTTGGGTGGCTGAGGCATGAGGATCACCAAGAATTCGAGGCAATCCTAGGCTACATAGTGGGTTCTAGTAAAATTTGAACTACATAGCAAGACCCTGTCTCTCAAAAAAAAAAATTCTATGGTTGGGAGTATAGCTCAGCAAGGACTTGGGTTGAATCCTCAGCATACCCCCACCAAAAAAAATACTCTTATGGTACTTTTTTCCCCCAAAATATTTCCCTATCTAGTCTCTCATTAATCTTTGTTTTTTTTGTTTTTCTCCGGTACCGGGAACCGAACTCACGACCGTGCGCTTGCCAGGCAGGCGCTTTGCCGCTGAGCTAAATCCCCGGCCCTCTCATTAATCTTTGAAGAAAATTTCAAGGTTGAAGATGAAGGAAAGTAGGTGATTATAAGATAATATGCAATGTGAAAAGCTATGTAACCCAGGCTGGTTTCAAACTCACAATCCTACTACTCAGCCTCCCGAGTGCAAGGATTACAAACATGTGCTTATTTCTCCATTTCCAAATGGAGAAATCAGCCCTACAGAAGCTGGGTAATTTAGTCAAGGTCAAGGGAGGAGGTCTTGTGGTAGTGCTTTCATGCCTAAGTTTCCTTTTTAGTTGCTTTTTTATGAGGGGGTGGTTACTGGCATTCAAACTCAGGACCTACCTCATGCTTGCCAGGCAGGCCCTGCACCACTGAGCTATATTCCCAGCTCCCTTTTTAGTTTCTGTTATAGTCCACTCTAGGGACCTCTCTGCTGCTCTTTGAGTAGTGGTTCCTAGATCATCTCAGTGCCATAAAGTTAGATGCCTACTTCAGTCACCAGAATAAAGCCATATAGGGTCAGGGTCAGCATGACCTCGATTTCCTATTGTGAAATCTGAGCTAGCTTTGTTGGTCAGTTGCGAGATGAGAGATTCCCTATTAATACACAAGTCCACATGCCAAACCTTGTACACAATAGCTAAGAATGTGGCATGGGGGAGGAGGTGGGATACATGATAGCAGTCTGGACTTAAGAGTCCTCTCCCTTTGTCCAGGTCCTGAAAAAGATCAATTTCTGGAGGTGGGGGATAAAAATGAGACTTCTACATGCCTGCTATTTATTTACTTATTTATTTTAATCTTGCAGTGGTAGAGATTGAACCCAGGGCTTCATGTGTGCTAGGCAAGTGCTCTACCCCTGAGCTACAACCCCAGCTCCAACATACATTGTTTAGCAGGGGAAAGGGGTTCTGGAAATCAAAATCAGGGCCCTTTATCACTGGGGTACATTGCAACCTTTTAAAAAATTATTATTTCAAAATAGGATCTTGCTAAGCTGCCCAGGTTGAGCTCAAACTTGCCATCCTCCTGTCTTAGCCTCCCGAGTTAATTGGGCTTCCAGGCATGCTCCTCTGCACCTGGCCCCAGCATGTCTTTGAGAAAGAAAATATGCACCATCACAAGGGTATACCAGCATGTGGTTTTGTGCAAAAATGTATGTGGGTATATACATGTGTGTTCTGTATACCAGTGAGTAGTGTATATGCCAAAGCATGTTTGGAATGCAGTCAGAGGAAGATCTGTATGTGTAGATCAACCCACCCCCCCACCTCTCTAATACTCACATCAGCTGCTTTCTTCTCTGCTAGCTCCAGCTTCTCCTGGGCATCTTTCAAAGCTTCAGAATACTTGTCCAGTTCATCTTCTGTCCCTTTCAGCTTCTTCTGCATGGCTGCTAGTTCATCCTCCAGCTATAGGAGCCCCGAGAGTCACACACAAAAACATACATACACAATCATATGGACTTGGACTCTGATAGACCCCCTGAGCCCAGTGTTCCCAGCCACTTTCTGCCCACTGCTGCAGGAGTTATGCTATGGCTTTTAGCTGTGACTCTTCCATCTCTGACCTTAATATGACCAAGCCATCATGAGTTCTCATCCAGGACCCTTGGCGGGTAGAGATGTCTGTGATTCTATTTTAAAGAGATGGTGCATGCTAAACTCCTCTTACATTGTCCTTTAGAAATCAGGGGTTCTCCTAAAACATGGTTCACTTCAGATGCACGGTGGCCCAGAAAGGGCCACTGACTTTCCCAAGGTCACACAAGTAGTCTGGGGTAGGTACCCTATATTCCTCTACCAACACACCGAGACTGGGGAGTCCCTCCACTCAAAGAAGTTGCCGACACTAGTGGTTTTCCCATTTCATGAAAACCCCCTTCTATCTCATGGTCTTATTCTCCAGCATGCGAGAGACCAGTGCCGATGCCCACCTGTTTACTTCTTTCTTCGGCCTGTTTCTGCTCAGCTTCAGCTTGCTCCGCCCTGTCCAGAGCGTTCTCCTTGTCCAGCTTCAGCATCTGCATCTTTTTCTTGATGGCCTCCATCATGGGCAGCAGCTGCTGGTGAGCTCACCTGTGAATGCTCTAGAACTGGAGACCAGGGTAAGGAAAGAGGGGCTGCGGCTTGAGTGCTCAGGAGGTCCCCAGACTTGAGCCTTTATCTGTGCTCACAGCTCCACCTCTCATTCCGAATATGGTCTTCCCTACCCCATCATTGTTCTCCCAGGAGAACACAGGGTGAGACACATTGACAGATTGACATCATCAGCAGAAAAAAAAAGGAGGAACAGCTGAGGCTGATTTTAGACGAGGGAAATTGAGGAGGGGAGAGTTTCTCCCTGTCCCTGAAACTTACCACTCACTCATTCTTTTTTTTTTTTTTTTTACCACTCACTCATTCTGAGCAGCTCTCTGGGTGTTTGAAAAGTGCAGATAGTGATTAGCATGGGTGGTATAGTGAGACCTCCTCTCAGAATAAAACAAAAGTGCAGGAACAGGAGAAGGGAGAGCGTTGAAAAGGGGAAGGGTATTTGGCAATTCTACAATGGCATTTTCATCCAGAAGATCCTGGTTGCCCTTCAACTCCTCCTTGCTCTCCCCTAGACTGTGTTGGATACTGATCACTCTATGGGTTGAGTTTAATCTCCTGATTTCAGGGAGCTTGAGCAACAGTGAAACGGGGGAGGTCAGTCATGATCCTTGACAATTCCCCCAGATCCCCAGATCAAATTGCTGTACTATTTTGGGAGTCTCTAACTGGCAGGGAGACCTCGTTCCTTTCCCCTAAGAGCCATGGGAATAGAGTAAGAGGATTGGGATCTGGAAGGCCATCCCAGGGGATGAACTGTGGGGTCAGGGGAGTAATCCAGACAAGATCACACCCTCGGTTTGTTCATAGTGATCTTAAAATGGAACTTTTCTACCACATGTACAAGGTCTATGTAGTGCTATACTCTTCTTTCTCTCTTCTTAACAACACTCCCTGTGAAACCACCACCGACCACATCACCATAACCATCATTGCTACCTCTCTTCTCCCAGTTTAGCTCCAGGCCATGTTCATTTTTCCATTTGGTGTCTTGTTATTGACAGGTGGCCAGTAATCTCCATCCACTGGTGCCATACACCCAATAATATGTCAGGGGAGTGGTGGGCACTGCTCAAGGTGACCAGAGCTAACAGGGAAAGATATAAATGACCTAATTAGTCAAAATGTCAAGGCTAGTTAGTGTAAGCCTCAGCAATGTGGGAACTAAGACACCCACTGGGCAGAAGGCAGAATTGAGCTGGAGTCCATCCAGAGAACTTCTAGTCATTGGCTAGTAGTGGTAGATTACTCCTGGTAGACCAGGCAGGTGGACCAGCAGCTCACTCATGAAGGGAATCAGAGAAATCAAAGACCTCTCTCATGGAGACTAGCCAGCAGGAGGGATCAGGGAACAGCAGAAGGTCCCAGGGAGAGGAGATAGTGAATAATGGGGAAGATGATAGGGAAAAAAATATAAGAAGAGAAGGAAGAGACACATACCCATTCTAGAATAAGAGGACAAGATACAGATTTGATCCCCAAATTCTCTCTCCCACTCCCACATCAGTCCTCCAGGTTAAACTCGAAATCCACATTAGGTTGCTGCTACTGGTCCTTCGGGTGGGGGTCCTGGAGAGAGGTGGCTTGGTAAAAATGACAAGAGCCCCAGATCCCTGAGGATGAGCTAGCGGTGCTGAATCACCTGCTACTGTAAGCATATGTTTGACATTTAGTTGGTTTCTAGTTAAACAACCCAATATCAAACATATCACACAGAAGCAGGCAGGTGAGCTTGGTGGTCATCTCCTTTTCCTCACTGCCCAGAAAGGCACTGGCAGAGATACCAAGGGCCTCTCATGTCTACATGGAGCCACCTGTTTGGCAGGCACTGACTCCTGCCCGTCCCTCTTACTCATCTGCCCTTCGTGCTGTCCCTGCCACCACATTTCTCACCCTGTGCCTGGCCTCTGCTGGGTCACGTTGGCCTGGAGCAGGAAGATACTGGGCAGAGCTCCACATCCGGGCACTTATCATTCCCCAAAGCTCCCGCACGAAGCTTTGCCCCCTTATGTCACGGCCCCAGTGCCCAGAGGATCAGCTGTGTCAGCAGCTTCTCATCAGCTTTGCCACCTGCTGTCTTCAGTGCCATTCCAGCAGCTCCAAGGCTTTCCGGGCATGGGGGTGGGAGGCTTGCATATCCTGCTTTACTTTTCCAACAGACTCTCAACCTTCCCAACTACCCGCTCCCATCTCAGCAGCCTCCTGCTCCAATGAGTAGCGTGAGAAGTTTCCAGGATGCTGACTTTCTCCTCTCTGTTATCTTGTCCCTTCTCACCTTTTCCCCATGTCCTCCAGACATCCTCCGTATAGTCACCATCAGATGTGCAGAACAGAACAGTGAGCTGTCTCTCCGGCAGACTCTAGCCTGGCTTCACAAGACAAGACCTGTGGTCTCTCCTGTACGGCAGAATTGAAACTAAGGCTTGAGACCGTGGGTGAGAGAGGAAACCCCCTCTACCAGAAAGTTGCCTGCAGTCTTTAGGACTCCCCTTTTCTTCTGGGGCTTTCTACAAGAACTTCCCAGCTGGCATCTCCACGGGTCTTCCCTCACAGGGCTCCAGCCTGGTTCCCTTCTCGGGGGTTTTTCCTTCTGAGAGGACCGGGTCTGTGGATGTCATGTGGTGGGCAGATGCTTCTCTCCACTGTGACAGAAAGGGGCTCGAGTTATAGTTATACTGGGGGTTGGGGGGCTCCAGTGGAAGTGTGGGGTGGGAGGAGAACACGGCTTCAGCCTCGGGCCTGTTCCCTGTGTCCTTGTTTCCATTAGTCCTGACACCAACCCTCCCCCCATGCACCAACTCCACACTGACCTTGATCTAGATCGATAGCTTGTCTCAAGCCCAGTCAGTTCGTGTTGTGTAGCTCTTTCCTTCCAGGGAAAGACTAACAAATGGGCATGCAGGATCCAAGGTAGGAAACTGTGGTAGTGTACTTTGTCTGTTTTTGTGGTCCACAGAGAGGGTGAGGGTGTGTGTGTGTGTGTGTGTGTGTGTGTGTGTGTGTGTTACCTCCTTGTCCTCCCTTAACACCCCAAGTTCTAGTTCCCTTCTCTGAGAACTTGACTACACTGGGGAACCAGAGGCTGCAGGAAAAGAGATTGAAAAGGAGTGCAGCAGGAATTGAAAAGGCTTTGGTTCTGGAGCCCTAGGGGAACAGAGGCAGACCGGGAGTATCGGTATGGGGAGCAGCAGCTCTCTTGGAAGGAGCTGTTGAACGGCATAAGCATGCAGAAGCATCACATGGCCTCTAATGAAGCCCTCCAACTCTCCTAGAAGTGCTTCCTAGGCAGCTATTTCAAGTAGCACTGAGGCCTTCTGAGCCACAGAACTGGGTAAGGAAGGCATCACAGAGGGGCAGAGGGGCTGGGTGGATGCAGTAGGGTGACGTGATGAGAACAGACAGAATATGCAGAGAGGGTCAGCAAAGATGGGCTCCATAGGGGAACAACCTGCCAATACTGGAGCCAGCTTGGGAATGACAAGCCCTGGGGTAAAGGGCCAAGGTCAGGGATCAGGCAGAGGGATGGGGCATCCTCTGGGTCCAAATGAACAGAGGAAAGAGGAAGAGAAAAATAGAAGAGGTTGGTGAGGGAGTGGGTCGGAGGTAGGGGGCATCCAGGAAATGCAGTGAAGATAAGGGAAAAGCTATCATGGGGCAGGAAAACACCACTGTGGGTCACCACAATGGACATTATGTGCAGCTCTCTGCTATATACTTTACTTAATCCCACAGTAACTCCGTGTGTTGGTTTGGGACTTATTTTGCAAGGGTAAACAATATTATGCAGGACACATATTTTATAAGATAATTTATAATAGTCACCCAAAGAATGATGTACAAGAGAGTGCAGGAAATCTGTCCACACACTAAGACCAAGGAATCTAGCCGAGGGCCTGGATCCCACAGACTTGTTCTGTATGAGTCCAGCTGAAGACCTAGAGCTCATAACAATGCCTCCCATGAGTCCCACTGGAGGCCTAGAGCCCATAACAATATCTCATGCAGGCCTGTTTCACAGATCTGCGCTGGGAAGGCCCAAAGGTCAGTGGTAGAATCTAGGAAGTCTGTGCCAGTAGGATGAAGAATCTGTGCTAGCAGGTTGAGGGATCTACACTGGGGCCAGGAAGTGATGCTCAAAGAAGAACCAGAGCTCCCCTGAAAGGTACCACAGCCATCCTCAGCATCAGTGAGGTCCTGAGCTCCTCCAGTGGTGAAGACAGCTGAGTTCCCATCAGGAAAGCCAACGCAGCAAGCTTCTCTAAGAGACTCGTAGTGCACCATATTCCCAAGCCAGGAAGCGATGCTCCAAGTGAGGACCAGAGCTCCCCCAAAGTGAACCAAAGCCTTTCTCAGTGCCACCAACGTCCCAAGCTCCTTGGAGGATGAAAACAGCCAAGTTCATCAGGAAAGCCAGCATGACAAGCTCCTCCAAAAGAACCAACAGCTCCTTACAGCTTCTACCAGCTCCAACAGCTTCTCAGCTCCCAACAGCCTTTTAGTTCTCAAAAGCCTTTCTCTGCTCCCAACAGCTTTTCTTCTTCTTCTCCAGTTCTGCCTCTTATACTGCTGGCAACAGACCCCAGGTGGGCCTCCCACACCCAGCACCATGCTTACTCAGTTCAGCTGGGAGTTATAAGTTGACCACCAGTTGTCAATCCCCTACAGTGAGGTAGGCGTTATCTCCAGCTTACATAGAAGGAAGTATAACCCACAAAATTAAAATAACTCTTACAAGGCCACACAACCAGTAAATAAGTAACAGAGCCAGGACTGAAACCCAGTTTGCTCAGGATTAAAGCTGTTCTCTTCAGTCCAGGGTATCCTGCCTGTGAATAAGCAGCAGAAGGTGGCCTGGGAGACAAATAAAAGATGAAAGAAGGGAGGGGAGATGAACCTGACCTTTGGGGATGAGCAGGCAGGAAAACAGGAGTGGGAGACTCACTCTTAGGGTTATGGTCAAATCCAGGCCATGTGTGTATAGTTTTGTCTCCCATAAAACACATTGTGCCAGGCACAGGGTTACATTGTGCCCACTGGAGTTACAGGTGTGAGCCATCACCCCTGGCTGACCCTCATCTTTAGTAAGTAACTACTTGTGAGTTCTCATACCAGACAAAAAGCTTGTAGGCTGGTGAGGCAGGCTACTTTTTTTTGAGACAGGCTCTCACTATGTTGTTTAGGCTGGCCCTGAACTCACTATATAGTCTAGGCTGGCTTTGAACTCACGGTGATCCTCCAGCCTCAGCCTTCTGACTGCTGGGATTAGAGATGTGCACCACCACACTCACCTTATATATGGATATATAATTTTTGAGACAGGGTCTCACTATGTAGTCCAGGCTGGACTTGAACTCTCTATGTAGCCCAGGCTGGTCTCTGATTTGTGGTGATCCTCCTGACTCATGTCGTTCTCTTTGTATCCTGCTGCCTCTCAGCTGAGCAGAAGGGTGTTTAGGGGCAGAAGGAAGAAGCTCTGACAGCTAGGTGATGAAAAATGTGGGTTTCAGGAGGAGACAAATTGGAGGGAGGGGAGAACGAAGGCTGTATCACAGTGGATGAGTGATCTTCGAGGAGGCTGGGGGCAGGGGGAAAGACTAGGGAAAGGTGATGTAGAGTGGGATTACATTGGGGGCAACAGCGTGAGTCCACAGCTGTTACTGGCTGCTCCAGATGTCACCTGCATATAAGGTGGACCCTTAGCTGGTAAGATTCTCTGTGGCTATCACTGCATACAATCAACCAACACTTTTCAATATTTTGAATACTCTTTCCAGGTCCCCCAAATGCCACTACTCGTTTTTTTATACTTGCTGCATTACCTGCTTGATCCCTGGAGGCACCTGAGTTTACAACCGCTCCCCCTGCCCCTTGTTTTTGTACCGGGACTCAAACTCAGGACCTTGCGCTTGCCAGGCAGATACTGTGTCACTGAATTGTATCGCCAGCCCCAATCCTCTCATTTTGGTAGAGCTAGGAATTCGGGCCCAGCAGAAAGAGGCTTCTCCAAGGTTTCACAGTAACTGGATGATTCAAAGCCTAAAATCCATGTCTCCTGATACTCAAGCACCACAGTGCCTGTAGATTAACAGCCATATTCAAAGCTATCTGTCCACACAGAAAATATTATTGAGAGATCTGAGAAGTGGTTCATGAAACCCAGAAAGTTAGGAACAAACCTAACTAAGTTTAGGGCTGAGAAAATGGGTCACGTGGTTTAAGTGTGATCCTTATATAACTTTATTGGTTAAACCAAAGCAGGATTTTCATCTGTAACATTGCACGTTCCTTTGCCGGCTGACACTGCATATCATTGCATATCTCAGTCTGACCACAAGGCGTCACTCTTGTTTTTCATCATTTTTTTTCACAGATTGTTTCCTAAATGGCTAGCGGGTAGGGAAGACAGCGAAGAGGTGAGTATAAGCATTGTTTTAAATCCGGGGCCCAGGTTGATTTGGGGACGGTAGTTCAAGGTGGCAGACACTCAGCAAGGCTCGGTTAACAGGTCCGATGAGAATGGAAGAGCAGTGTTTTGAAGGCTGTCAGAGTCTCTCCACATAAAAAGCTTTGCCCATCTGGCTGAGTTCCTGCTGGTACTGCTGATGCTCCTTTTCAAACAGCTGGTGCAGGGCAGCTCGCCGGACCTGGCGGGGAGGACAGGAGAGTGTGGCACTGGCCCTCTGTTACCACCCTTTCTCCTCCTCTCCCCTGCTGGCTTTACCATGACTTGTGCTTTCTTGGACCCATTCTTAGCTATGACATAAAGTTAAGTGGTAGCAGACGCTAAACCAGTGTAGGAGAAGCATTTTTGAATTTTTTCTCCATGGGCGGACCCTCATATTCAGCAAATATCTCCTGAGAACATACCATGAACCAAGAATTTTTTTGTTTGTTTGTTTGAGACAGAGTCTTGCTATGTAGTTTATACTGGCCTTGAACTCACTACATAGCCCAGGCTGACCTCGAATTCACAGTGATCTTCCTGCCTCAGCCTCCTGAGTGCTGGGGTTACAGGGATGCGCCTGTCTGGCAAGCACAATGCCCACCACACTGGGCGTGAACCAGGAATTCTGGTAGGCATAGGATACAAAGATAGTGACGTGACAGCAATTGGGACCCAAGGGAGAGAAAGGAGTATGGTGAGGCAGGTGCACCGAGAGGCAACTTAGAAGACTTTCAGATGTGTCACTTGCAGGTTGCATGAAAAGAACCACTTACTGAGAAAGAACTTTGGCATTTGTAGTTACAGCTTTGTCCTGGTATAATGGGGAAAGCCACAGAGGTGAAGGAGATGAGTAAGAATGACTGAGACCAGGAGCTGGGAATCCTGGCCAACAAAGGCTCAGGCAGTGAAGGGTGAGCCTCAGATGTTCTCCTAGAACTCACCACCAGCAGTTGTTTGTTAGCCAGTGCCAATTCTCGTTCCATGGTGTCCTGCATCCTTAGGATGGCGTATGGGTTTCTCCTCTGATTCAATGTCATCTGCCACATACAGTGAGTATGTGATATTTGCCACCTGCCCCAGGTATATACAGAAGGAAGTTGAACAGATTGGAGTTAGGAGTGAGACAAAACTCCATCAGTGAGGCTGCTTAGTTACCCAAAGCCCCGTGTTATTATCAGAAGACTGCGCGCTGGGGATGTAGCTCAGTGGCATAAGCGCCTGCCTGGCAAGCACAAGGTTGTGAGTTCAATTCCTGGTACTGGAAAAAAGCCAAAAAAAAAAAAAGATTTGGAACCTAGAAATATTAAATATGTCTTTTACTCATTACTCATTTTAATCATGAGGCACAGGTTTTAATTTTTACATAATACAGACAAGCAAACTAAAAAGTTGTGAGTTACTCAGGGTCACTTAATGGCAGACCTAGGTCTCACTTATTGTCCCTAATCCTATTGTTTCTTTGAATAAATATTTCTTAAACAACATAAAGGTAAAAGCTTAGCCCTGAACCCCATACTTCTCCACAAAGTTAGCAGTTTCTGTTACAGGTGTGTGCCACCACGCCTTGATCATCTTCTTTAGTTTTACATGTATTTATGCTTTGTTTCACTTTTTGGTGACACTGGGATTGAACCCAGGATTTCAGACATAGACAAGTGCTCTGCCAATGAGCTAAAACGCAGCCTTTTGCTATTGTCAAATACATTCCATCACACCATTATATAAGCAGTGTTGGTAAATATTTTGGGCTTTTTACATTAGCATACAGAGATTTGCTTCATTCAGGTTTTTTTGTTTGTTTGTTTTTTGAGACAGTGTCTTGCTGTGTAGTTCAGGCAGGCCTTCAACTATGTAGTCCAAGCTATCTTTGAACTCCTGACAGTCCTCCTGACTCAGCCTCCCAAATGCTGGGATTACAGGTGTGTACCACCATTCCCTGTTTTTTTTTGTTTTGTTTTTTGTCTTTCTGAGTTCAGGCTGGCCTTGAGTAGTTTAGGCTTGTCTTGAACTCTATGTAGTCCAGGCTGACCTTGAACTCACAGTATTCTCCTACCTCAGTCTCTTAAGTGCTACAACTATAGGCATGTACCACCACACCCAGGCTGCTTCATTCAGTTTAAGGTTCATAGTATTTTGTGTAATTTAACCAGGTAGGTTGTTTCTAGCTTGTTTTACTCTTATGAACAGCTCTGTTATAAGCATTTTTCCTTTTTTTTTGAGAAAAGTTCTCATTATGTAATTCAGGCCTGCCTTGAACTATGTAGCCCAGGTTGGCCTCAAACTCATGACAATCCTCCTGCCTCAGCCTCCTGAGTATTGGGATTACAGGCATGCGCCACCATGCCTGGTTAGTTTTGCAAGCACACCTATGTAAGATAAATCCTCAGAAGTGGAGTTGTCAGTTTAAAATGTGTGTTTTAAACTTTAGTAGATTTCATCAATCTGCCTTTGTAAAAATGGCTGCACCAGCTGGGCATGATGGTGCACACCTGTAATCCCAGCACTTGGGAGGCTCAGGCAGGAGGATCCTTGGGAGTTCAAGGGACTATGTAGTGAGTTCAAGGCCTGAAGTACATAGCAAGACTCTCTCTCAAAACAAAACAACTCCCAAAATAAATAAATGACTGCACCAACCTAGACCCTCACTAAAATGTGTGTTGTTTCCTTATACCCTTGCTAGCTCTAGGTATAATAAAATCTTAAACATAGGCTTCTTCTAATTGGCATGGTAGTGCATTCCTGTAATCCCAGCACTCTGGGAGACTGATGCTGGGGATTGAAAGCTCAAGTCCAGCCTGGAAAACTTAGTTGAGAACTTGTCTCAAAATAAAAAATAAAAAAAAGGGCTGAGGATGTAGCTCAGTTCAAAGGCCCTGGGTTCAGCTGGGTGTGCTGGTGCATGCCTGTAATCCCAGCATTTGGGAGGCTGAGGCAGGAGGATTGTTGCAAGTTCGAGATCAGCCTGGGCTACAAAGTGAGCTCAAGGCCAGCCTGAACTGCATAGAGAGACCCTGTCTCAAAAAGAAAAAAATAAACAAAGGCCCTGGGTTCAATCCCCAGTACCACAAAGTGTGTATGTGGGGGGGCAGGTGTTTGATACAGGGTCTCACTGTGTAGCTCAGGTTGGCCTTTAATTCAAGTTGATCCTCCTGCTTCAGCCTCCTGACTGCTGGGATTATAGGCATATGCCACCATACCCATTTTGTTTTTGCCATTTTCTGAAGCAGTTCTGGAGTCCTTTTTTGTGTCTTTATGAGGTGATTAAAAACATGGTGAATGCTGTTGCCATGTATCATCCAACAGAAGGCGCATTCATAAAAACAAGCATGTGTCCTCTTTCACCTTATTCAGTGGATCTGGCACCGTGCAACTTCTAGCTCTTCCCAAACATCAAGATGACCATCAGGGGGTCAATGTTTTCAATCAATTCAGGACACAGAGGCAGTCATGAGAGTACAATTGAAGATGTGATGGGAGACTTTTAGACCTGCTCCACAATGTGGCAAGAAGGATGGGATAATTGTGCTTGAACAGCAGGGGAGTATTGTGAGGGTGAATAATGGTAATGGGTCTTTTACTATAATAAATTTTAAAAATGTTAACTGTTAACATCCACTGTATTTTTTTTTCATATCATGTATGTCTCCAGCAATTCTATCATTGCTTTTTATTTATAATTTTATTAGTTTATTTTGGACATAGGATGGTTGGGTGTAGTGGTGCATGTCTGTAATCCCAGTGCTCAGGAGGCTGAGGTAGGAGGATTGCTGTGAGTCTGAGGCCAGTCTGAATGCATAGTGAAACCCTGCCTCAAAAACACACACACAAAAAAAAAAAAAAAAAAAGAGAAAGAAACCATTATTTTGGACACAGGGTCACACTATATAGTCCATGCTGGCTTTGAATTCATTGTTTGGTCCAGACTTGCCCCAAACTCATGATCCTTCTGCCTCAGCCTCTGCCCAGTGCTGGGATTATAGGTAGGCACCACTGTAACCAGGTAGTATTCATTTGCAGTACTGGGGACTGAATGAATGGTGCTCTACTATGGTACTGAACTACATACATTCCCCAGTCCATATATATGTGCATGTACATGTATATGTATGTGTGTATATATGTATATATATATTTTTTGGTGGTACTGAGGATTGAGCCCAGGGCCTTTATACTGTTACATCTCCAGCAATTTTTAAAGTTTTTGAGACAGGATCTAAAGTTGCTTAGGCTGTCTTGAACGTGTGATCTTTCTGCCTCAGCCTCCCAGAGTCCTTTTATTTTTTTGAAAGGGTCTCCCTAAATTACGCAGGCTGGATGCCAACTTGTGACCCTTCTGCCTCAGTTTTCCAGTTTTCCTGGCAGCTAGGATTACAGGTGTGAGCCACCTTACCCAGCTTGTCCATATATATA
>NW_004955545.1:757478-758608 GCF_000276665.1 Chinchilla lanigera
TTTTTGAGACTGGGTCTTGCTATGTAGCCCAGGCTGGCCTTAGCCTCCTGAGTGCTTGAATTACAGGCATGACCCACCATGCCTGGCTTTGTCTTTTTGTTTTGTTTTATGAGACAGGATCTCACTATGTAGCCCAGGCTGGCCTGGAACTTGAAGAGCTACTTCTGCTTCAGCCTCCCAAGGGCTGGAATTCCAGGCACGCACCACTATGCCCAGCTTTTGTCAATTTTTTTTTTTTTTTTTTGGAGAAAGGGTCTCAACTGTATAGTTCAGGTTACCCCTGAACTCACTATGTAGCCGAGGCTGGCCTCAAACTTGCAGTAATCCTTCTGCCTCAGCCTCCCGAGGGCTGGGATTACAGGGGTACGCCACCACGCCCAGCCCAATTCTTTTTTTTTAAAGCAAAAGGCTAAATTGGGAGTGGGAGCACATGCCTGTAATTTTAGAAATTAGGGAGCTTGAAATAAAGAAAGGGCTTGGGATGTTGCTCTGTGGTAGTTCTAACCCCCATACCACGAAAAAAGAAAAAGTAGAGCTTAGGCTGCTGGAATATCTGTGGCAGAACGCTTGCCTACATGAGGCCATTCACTTAGTCCACAAACATGTGGTACCTGATGAAAGATGGTCACTGTTGTGTTCCTCAACCTATGTGGGGTTTGCAAACAAAAACAAAATTTTGCCAAATGCTTCTGTTTGTGAACCAAACTGTTCATACACAAAAGTGTTCATGAACCAAGGTAACCACTATAATTAGTACTAAGCCAGGCAAGAAATACTTCAATTTTCCTAAAAGCAAAAAAACCTACCAGGCATACTGGTGCATGCCTGTAATCCCAGCACTTAGGAGGCTGAGGCAGGAGGGCTGCCACAAGTTTGAGGCCAGCCTAGAATACACAGTGACCCTGTCTCAAAAAAACAAGACAAACTTGCTCCTATAAGAATGGGAAACAGATGCAATAAACGCCATTATCTATTAGGCACAATGAGACTGCTCTCATCTGCTTTGAGAACAAGCCTGCTTCTTGCCCCTTCCCGATGTCTTCTCTTTTTGGTGGTACTGGGGATTGAACCCAGGGCCTTTGCACTGAGCTGCATCGCTAACCACCACCTCCCATTTATTTTTTATTTTT
>NW_004955545.1:760683-819894 GCF_000276665.1 Chinchilla lanigera
AGGTAGCTAAGGGTGCCCGTGAACTCAAAATTCTCCTGCCATAGACTCCTGATTGCTGGGATTACAGGACTTAGTCACCACACCTGGCCTCCTATCTGCTTTCACCACCAAGCAATAACTCTAAAACACCCCAAACCCAAAATAGTTCCCAGTCAACAGAGTACAACGGGGAAGACAGGGAAGATATCTCATCTCAACTCTCACCTTTGAGATTAAACAGCCTGGAAAAAGGTGGGTGAACTCTAGCCAAAAGTAAATGAAACATTTTAAGGAAGGTCTGACAAAAACCCATTAAGAATGACATATGAATTCAAATCCAGAAAAAAGTGCTACTGTGGGAAAATAAAGTCTGAACTAATGTTCTGAAAATGCCTACTAGAAAAGGGTCGGAAATGACCCTTCAGGAACAGGGGCTTTGGCTGCTGAGCCAGGTGGCTCAAACGCACCCTGCAAGCAGCCTGTCTTGCAAATGGCAACTGTCTGGCTCAATCTGCAGTGCGAGTCTTCTGCTCCATCACAGAGTACTTTCCAGTGTGTTATAGTTGTCCTTAAAGCTCTTTAATTCCAGGAAGTGCTTGGCACGCTTGCTCTTCTGACTGGAGGGTAGATATGTTACTTGGATGGTTGTAGGGGAGACTTCAGGAGACTGAGTTAGGTCTTTGGCTGCTGACTGATGCTGTCGCTGAGAGCTCCCAATTCGTGCTTTGACCCTAAAGAATACAGACGACGGTTATGGATAGAATACTAGATTAGAATTCAAGGCTTATCCTACTCCATAAATGTTGCCACAAATAGTCCTGTTTGATCTTATGGTTTAAAGTCCCATCCAACAGCACAGAAATAGCAGGGAAACTAATTTCCCACTGAGTTCTTGTCTCTGGAACAAGCTTTCTTTCATTACACTATGGTTAAAGAAAACTTTTAACTCTACCAATTCACCTAATATGTGTAAGTAGCTAACAACCCTCAGTCCAAAGAGTCCCTTAAAAACTAAATAACAAAAAATTAGCATTAGGACATGACACTTGGTGATTTACTGGTATGTAATTTACCAGCATTCCCAGTATGCCTATACTGTGGCATCACCTGGTTTTGCAGGAAAGGAGACCAACAAGTCACACAGGAAGTGATAGACTGGGGACTCAAACCTAACTATGTCGGATTTGAAAGCCTATACTCTAAATCAAAAACAAAACCAAACAAAAAAACCTTAAAATCAAAGCCTATACTGTTCCACTATACCTGCTGAACATTCCCCACTGAAACTAAAGAAAGAGTTGGGCATGGTAGTACACGCCTATAATCCCAGCACTTGGGAGGCTGAGGCATGAGAATGTCTGCAAATTTGAGGCCAGCTGGGTTACACGCTGAGTTAAAGGGTAGCCTAAACTGCAGAGCAAGATCCTGCCTCAGTTGAAAAAAAACAATTAAAAAATGGTACTGGAAGTTGAATTGAGGGTTTTATACATGCTATGCAAGTCCTCTACCACTGAGCTACATCACCAGCCCTTTTCATTTTTATTTATAGAGTCTCACTAAGTTGCCCAGGTTTGTTGCAAACTTGCAATACCCTTGGCCTCAACCTGCTGAGTGGCTGCAATTACAGGAGCTACGCCATTACACCCAGAGAAAGATATGTATTTATTTATTTATTTATTTAGGTTTTCTGAGACAGGTGCTTGCTATGTAGTCCAGGCTGGCCTTGAATTCACTGTGTAGCCCAGGCTGGCCTCAAACTTGTAATCCTTCTGGTTCAGTCTTCTGAGTGGTGGGATTACAGGTGTCCCATGCCCTGACCCACAGAAAGTTATTAAAAAAAAAAAAAAAAAAAAGTGTGATAAAATTCACATGATATACTATTTATCATCTTAGCCATTTAAAAATGTGTACATCAGAGCTGGGTGTGGTGGCACACCCCTGTACTCCCAGCGCTTGGAGGCTGAGGCAGGAGGACTATCATGAGTTGAACACCAGCCTGGGCTACACAGTGAGTTCAAGGCCAGCTTGCATTACAGAAGACCCTGTCACCAAAAAAAAAAAAAGTACACAGCAGCAGTGTTAAGTACAGTCACTCTGTTGTGCAATCAACCTCTAGAATGTTGGGGTTGCTGGCATGGGCCACCACACTTGGCTTCCTTAGGACCGTTTGTCTTTGCTAGTTCATTTGCAGTGACAAAGAGAAGACAGGAAAGACATACCCCTTGTCACCTGTGACACAGCCTTAATGAACATAGTAGAAATTCTGTTTTGAGACAGGGTTTCACCATGCAACTCAGGCTCAAACCTGTGATCTTCCTGCCTCAGCCTCCGAGGGTTCTAGGATCACAGGTGTGTGCCACCACACCTGGCACATGTGGTAATGTGGGCCAGACACAGTGCAATAGCCTAGAAACTGGTAGCTCTTATGACATTCCGGATTTTGTTTACACTGCTTTAGGAAGGTCATTACATTGTGGGTCCGTGCAGTACTTCTAAATCTTCTAACTAGCCCCTCTAACATGTTCCTCTTCAAACTTACACAGTGGCCAGCTCACTCAGGGCCTCCTGGTAGCGTAGGTACTCACTCTGGCCAAAGACCTTAAGCAAGAGAAAGGAAGAGTGAGAATCACAGTCTGACACATCCCTTTAGATCCTGAAGGAAAAACTGGCCATCCAGCTTACCCCTGTCCCATAGCGGGCTGTCTCATAGCCATCCAGCAGGGTATCAATGAGAGCCTTGCGAACACCCTTGAAAGGAGTACTAGTGTTTCGCAGATCTAGCAAGTAGGAGCGGAAATTCTTGCCCATTAAGGAACGAGGATGTCGGCCTTCAGCATGAAATGGGATCTCTAAGGAGATAACAACACAATGACACCCATTTTCCCAATTTTTAGTCTTTCTAGGTGATTTCCCAAGTTAGACATAGGTCTAATGAAACCAGGGGAGATAAATTCTTATAAAATTAAGAGCAGAGGTATACAGTTATGCCTGAGTGGTCACACAAATGTAAGTTATGCCAGTGGCACAAGATACCATTAGCATCCTTCTTACTAGCCTTCTTACCCATCCCAACTTTAAGATAGAAATTATGTTTTGGTAGAGACAAAGCATACTTGACAAGTGGTCACAAAATGGGAAAAACAAAGAACTATCTGTTTCGAGTTTAATGAAAAAGCAAAAGTCACAGCCTTTTGTGCAAAGAAACTAAATTACTGTCTTCTAATTCATGAAACTAAAGGTCTCAAGAGAAGAGCCTTAAAAATCAGAAACAAGGCTGGGGATATAGCTCAGTGACACAGCAAGTACAAGGTCCTGACAAGCCTGGCAAGCATAAGGTCCTGAGTTCAATTGAGTTCAATTCCTAAAAAAAAAAAAAAAAAAAAAAAAAAAATCAGAAACAAAACCCCCCAGATTCTTTGGAAAAGAAGTAATCTGCCTCCATCATCCCCTTAGGCAAAGAGTAACCTACCACTCTCAAAATTCCAGGAAATTCCAGCTCCCCAGGGATGCAGAATACCCTAATGTACTAAGGTGGGGGGTCATTACTTTTCTGAAGGCAATTTAGGATCCCTGGATGGACCCTAACAGCTGGTCCTTACCAGAGGCACGGATGGCATCCAGAGCTTTCATCCTGTACAGATAGTTGTAGCAACCTGTTGAGAAAAAGACTAGTCTCAGATATAACCTTCCAAAGATCCCCAGGCTCCTCCCTAATATGCTGCCTCCTTGCATCTAGCACATATACAAAAACTAAGGAGTAACTGACGTCTGTCAACAGCTACTAGCAGTTCTGAAAGTGAAGGAATTTTGAATTTATGGCACTCCTCACAGAAGCCCCCTCCAAGAGCTTGCCACATACTTTGATTTCCCTGGGTTTCCAGCTGTAGCAGTCTTGCATCATCATCTGCAAGGAGCTGAGGTTCATACTTGATATCCTGAACCCTGGACAGTCGAATATCAATTTCCTCTTTCAAGTCCTGTGCATGTAGGGAAAAGAATACACCATCATTTACCTTATGTGCTGCAACCTATCAATCTGGAATTAGGGCAGAGCATGTGAACAACTGAGACAAAACTGAGAAAGTCCTTATGTAGCCAATGAGTTACTTAGCAAAATGCAAGAGTTTAGTAAGTATAGGTTTGGATGGGGGGCAGGTTGTTGGATTCTTAATAACCCCTCCAAGGTATATAGCTGTGTTAGATCTTTTTTTGTGGTGGTCCTGAGGATTGAACCCAAGGCCTTCAATGCTGAGCTACATCTCCAGTCCTCTGTTTTTTTGAGACAAGAGTCTCACTACCACCTAGCCTAGGCTCAAATTTATGATCATTCTGCCCAGCTTCCCAGAGGGCTGGATTTATGGTTGTGTGACACCATGCCTGGTTGTCTGTCAATCAGTCCTTCTTTCACCCCAAAATATCCCTACACTCTTATCCAGTCAGCCTTTCTCCTTTGAACCCCAGGTAAGATTTAGTTTCATGTCAGTATTATATAGTATATATACTATTGTGAATGACCTTCTAGATTTTTTCACTTGGCATATTTTTGAGATTCATATTCATTTGCAAAGTTTTCATCCAAAATATTTTGGAGACTCTCATTTCTGTTCATGAATTTATCTTATTTGCACTTTTATTATACTCCAGAATATATTACTCTATTTCCATTTTAAAGTGGATTTTTGGATTACCAGTTTAAAAAAAAATTGTGATCAATGCTCCAGTATTTTTATACGTGTGCTGCATTATACATAGGCAAAAACTAATTTCATTCTTTTTTGTGGTACTGGGGATTGAATGTACCAGGGTCTTATAAATGGTGGCACACACCTGCAATCCCAGCACCCGGGAGGCTGAGACAGGAGGATCACTGTGAGTTTAAGGCCAGCCTGACCTACAAAGTGAGTTTGAGGTCAGCATGAACTGCATAGAGAAACCTTGTCTTTAAAAAAAAAAGAACAAAAAAAACAACTATGCAAATGCTCTACCACAGAGTTACACCTCTAGCTCAAGTGCCTGCATTCTTTTTTCTTGAGAGAATCTCACTTCCTAGTACTCACTATAGTGGGCCTTGAATTCACTATATAGCCCAGGCTAGCCTCAAACTCAGGACAACCCTCCTGCTGAAATGTCCTAAGTGTTGGGATTACAGGCAAGCATCACTATGCATGGCATGCCTTTATTCCTGAAGCTTACAGTCTAGTGGAAGAGAGAAACATTTTAAACAGTCAATTAAACATAAAAAATTGTGGCAATGTTATGTGGAAAAATCAGAGTTCTATGAGAAAATAAACCTACTTTGAAATAGCATTCCTCTTCTGAGGAAGTACTATTTAAGCAAAGGTCTATAAAGAATGGATGAACGGGGCTGGGTATTTAGCTCAGCGGCACAGTGCCTGCCTGGCAAGCGCAAGGTCCTGAGTTAGATTCCCAGTAACGGGGGCGGGGAACCAAAAAAAAAAAAAAAAAAAAAGGGATGAGCTAGCCACATGAAGATCATACCAAGTCACAGTGATGTACAAAGCCACAAAATTCAACCAGTGAAGCTGGTTCTCAGTGACTGGGTGAGACCCATACAAAATAAAGTTGGTAAAGGTAGCAGGCGCCTTTAACTGAGAAGTGAGAGACTGAAAAATGAAGAATGCAGGATAAGGGTGGCAGGAGAAATCTAAGTGGAAATGTCAGGCAGTTAGATATGTAAATAGAGAACGCAGGAAAAAGGCGTGCAATAAATTTCATCTGCAGGCACTGAAAGCAGAGGAAAGGAAGGTAATTTCCTAAAGTGTAATCAAAGGTGAGAGACCATTATTCACTTTTTATATGTCCTCCAGTAAACTGCTTCCTTTTCTAAGGCTTATTTGTAACATGTATGGCGGAACTATATGATTAATGGGGCCCTTAAATGAGTCCAAATTCTTCAAACACAACTCTTTCTTGTTGCTCTTGGGCTAATTGTAAACACTTCCAGCCTCATGCTAAAATAAAACAAAACAAAAAAACTAAATAACTTAAGATGGATTGGGAAATATTTTACAGCAGAATTGATAACATCAATCCAAGTCGTTTACTCAGCAGATGAAAAATTAAGTTCTGGGGTAAGCTACATCCTGTGTCATAGCAGGTAAGCCAGTCCCGTGGCTGTCAGTTACTGCTTAATTTACTAAGGAAAGTCCGAGGGTAACTAGACACAGAAACACCTGAGTTAAAGTCATCCCTACAAGGCAAAGGAAATCTCCCTGTTGTATCTAAAAGATCTGGAGAACCAGATTTATCTCATGCACTAAAGACCTACCTTGGGGGCATTGTGTCCCACAGGGACATGAGGTCCCCTTCTAGATTTCATTGCAAAGCGCATTATTTGTCTCTTCACAAAAATAAACAGCAGTACAAATACCTGTCCGAAGAGATATGAAAACTTTTAATTTAGAAGTTTTATAAGAAAGCTTGACTTCATTCAAAGTTCCCCGACTCGGGCTCGGAGGATTGGAGGCGTGGGGTAGAACTTGGGGCAGAGCAACGCCGTCAAAGATGGGGCTGGATCTCAGGAAGCCAGGAGCGAGCACGCGTGGGGTCTGTACCCTAGAGCTTAGAGGGAGGGTTCTCGGCAGGGGCGGGGCTGCCTGGGTCTGTGACTGCGCTCCCAGGTGTTCCTGGGATAGGCGTCAAAAAGCTCAGAAAAAGCGCAGGTGAGTGGGTGGAGAATGAAGGTAGGGAACGGCTCAAGAGGAGGGTCTCGACTGGGTCGCACGAGACAGCAGGAACGGGGTTGGGGAATCTCCTCACCAGGCTCCCGTAGGCCATCACCAGCACGACATTCACACCGGACAGCCAGTTACTGCTAGACGCCATGGCCTCTCTCCCTGGGGAGAACTGCTCAGGTTTCCCGCTGCTCTGCCTTGTCAGCCCAGGCGCCGCCGAACGAACGGTGCCTGGGCTCCCTGGAGCTCTCCGGCCATTTCCTTACGGGGGAAGACTAAGTCACACCCGGCCTGAAAACATGGCGGATGGGGGCGCTAGTAAAGGAGAACTACGCCTTCCCGCTTCCCCCGACACGTGACTCGGGCGGGCAAGGGCACCTGGGAGCAGCGAGCGCCGAAACGCGGAACTACGCCGCTAAGAGGAAGCGGAGGCCATGTGTGCGTCACGCCGGGGAGGCGGGGACGCCCTGGAGGGGGCGGGGCGCACGCGCCCAGCCGGAGCGCGGTGTTTCGTGGCGTCGGGACGCGCGCACGCTTGCGTGCGCGGCCCTTTTTGCGTCACGTGCTGGGGGACGCAGGAAGGCAAGTGGGAGGGGGAAGGCGCGAGAGCGAGCGCGAGAGGGAAAAGGAGGGAGGGGGCGGGGAGGAGGGAATCTTATATCACGTGACAGGGGCGGCGCGGCCCGGGGTGTCAGTGTGGAGGAGACTGAGGTAAAGTTGGGAGCGCAGCGGCGTTGGCGGCGGCGGCGGCAGCGGCAGCGCGGCGGGGCCGGGTATTGTCCGCGGCCCCTTTAAATCCGCGATCCTCCCTTTGCCCTCCCTTCTTTCTCCCCTACCCTCGCTGTACCCCCTCCCTCGCTAGGCCCCCCGCGTCGTGTGTCCGCCACTGTACACCCTTCTCTAGTGCGAGCCCTGCCCCCCCCACCCAGTCGGCGGCCTGAGGTTTTGTTTATGGTTGGGTTCGCGGCCTAGTGGGCCGCGCCAGAGCCGGGGCCTCGATTTGGAACGTGGCCGGGGCGGGGCTTGGGGCAGCCGGAGGGGGGGGCCATGCGGCTGCAACCCGAAGGGGGAGAACGAGAAAGAGCGCGGGCGAGCGCGGCCTGGGCCCTGCCAGAGGTAGGGCTCTCTCGGCCGTGGCCGGTGCCCGCGGAGAAGAGGGCCTCCTCCCTGCCCAGTCCTCTGCGGGCCTCCTGGGATCCGGATCCGGCCTGGTTTGGGGGTGGCTGGGGGGGTGGCAGTGGGGTGGAGCTGCCCAAACTCCCCCATGTGGCCCTCAGTTTGAGTGCGGAGGATTAATTTGTTCCGGGTGGGAGGTAGGGAGGCGATTGGCCCCGTGGGCTCCTGATGTGGCGTCGGGGGGGGGGCGGTGAGCTCCCCTCCTCCACGCGTGGGCTTGCGTCCCCTCTTCGTTTCCAGCCTCTTTGTCAGCTCCTCTTATTACCCTTCTTTCTTGCCGACCCCGCTCGCGGAATACATTTTTGTTGCTGTCTTTTGCTTCCTGTTGTCTATACTGTAGTTTTGGGTACCTCAAACAATTATGTTATTTGGGAAGCTGGACATGGAGGGCCCCATGGGCTGTATTACCCTTAAGAGACGTCACTAAATCACTGGGGTATTTGTTCACTCTTCTCATAATGGGACAGAAATTCCATTTTTTTCAGACCCTTCACCTTGTGGACAGACCCCCTACGTGGCTTTGCAAACTGGTGTCATAAACAGCAGACTGCTCCTTTTCCACAATTCTTGAAATGTAGCCACTTCTGGTCTAAGATGTTATGGAAAGAAAAACATCACAGTAACAGGCATTTTTCTTGTTATTGTTAACGTTTTTGCTTTTGACTCACCGTGATTATTAAATGAAGAAATCCTTTTTTTGTCCTTCCTCATCCATCTTCCACTCTACGTCCTGCTTTGGTGTTATCTGATGTGGTTTGCTGGGAGGTGATGGGTATCAGTTACAACCACTATTAGAGAATTAAAACATTTTGGCTCTGTATCAGTTGATAAAACTGCTTTGAGATCCTACACCATTGTCCTTAAAGATTGGACTGTTTCCGTTGTGAATGGGAAGTATTGCTGGCATGTAAACTAGTGATGAAAGGCCTAAAAATGTACTGTTGTTTTTTATTTTTAACTCCCCTCCTTGCTAAATGTGTCCTAACTGGAAAGTACCCTTAGCAGATTCAAGGTGGTGGGGAGAGGGACACTGAAGTCATTTCAGCAAAGCATCTAGGGTAATAGTTGCTCTGTTAGAGGTAGCAAGCCTTACCTATCCCAGGCTAGTTTCAGAGTTTCTGAATTGTGTCTCAAATTAGATTGTAAGCTCCCTGAGGGCAGCAACCAAGCTATCATGCTTTTGTATTTTATGAAGTATTGGACACATAGTAGATACTCAATAAATACTTGTTGTTTATTTTTTTCAGTAAAAATTCTCTGGCTATTTTTTTAAGTAGCTGGTTTTCAAAATATAATCAAGGGCACTCCCGTGTTGAATCTTGTATTTGTTCCTGCACTAGTCCCTTGGTCTCCAATACTTCTCACTCTACTTCCTTAAATATTTTAATTTATGAGAAAGTAACAAAATTTTTCTTCTTCACTGTGATAACTGAAAATTTGTCCCTGCTTGTTACTAAAAAGCCACTATTCTTTGCCCTTGAGTGATCCATCTCTAATCGCTTAGTTTTGACCTGTTGCTCAGTGTTACAACCTAGGTGGTAAAATTGTCATAGTCACACCTGTGAAAGCACTTGTAAGAGGGTATTAGGAGTTAATAGCAAGAATAATTAGGATTTTTTTTCTTGTCTTTCAAGATAACTTTCAAGTATATTTATATCTGTCTGATAAAATATGTGTACTGGGACTATCATCTGGTTCTACAGCTTATATTTGCAAAATAATTCTTGTAAATTGATTTTACAAATGGAATAAAAAGCAGGAAGTATTTGTGAAGTTGCAGGGGTGGGTTGGAAATGACTATTAAAAATGTCATCTTTTGAGTCAATTTTAAAACAATGGTTTTCTTCTAGTGTTGATTTTTTTCTTTCCCTCTTGATTTGGATGCAGGGGCCCATAGTTAAACAATACAATACTTTTGATTGTCCCTTTTTTTTTTCTTTTGTCACTCTTTTTGGAACAGGGTTTCACTATGAAGTTCAGATTGGCCTTGAACTTATTTTGTAGCCCAGGCTGGTCTTGAACTCGCAACGATCTTCCTGCCTCAACCTCTGAGTGCTGGGATTACAGGTGTGCAGCACTACACCGGACCTGTTTGTCTTTTGGGACAGGGTATTGCAAGGTACTGCAGGCTGGCCTTGAACTCTATTATGTAGCCCAGGCTGGCCTCGAACTCATGGCGATTCTCCTGCCTCCTGCCTTCTGAGTGCTGGGATTACAGGCACATGCCACCACACCACCACACTAGGCCTACCATACTTACTTTTTTGTAAAATGTTAAAAGTTGACTGCAGTGGCAGCCTGGGAAGGTGGACTACTGTATAGCAAATAATCTTGTAGCAGCTTGGAATATTTACAGTCTTGTGTGTACATGTATGTAGGGGGGAGAAATAACAGTCAAAAATTAGCACTGAAGCTGCCTTAAAAAAGTCTGTCTTGGAGATAAGGAATGTGGCATTCTTAATTCTTAATGAGCATATCAAAAAACAAAGACCCATGCAACCTGTTGACACATCTTGGTGAAGAATTTATCCGTCAGCTTTCTCTTAACATGAAAGAAACAGGTGAAATTCATTTTCCTAATAGTTAATCCTGGCATATATTTTTTGAAGCCTTCCAACCTCAAAATCTAGCTGTCTTTTGCATAACCTAGAAGTATCCTTAGAAGCAACCTTTTGTTAATGAGAAAAATTAAACATGGAACACAAAATTATGAATTTATCCCCTTTGGAAAGAAAGGAAACAATGCAAATTAACCTTTTTTTGGTCTTTTTGTGGACATAGGGTTTATCTTTGCGGTTCAGGTTGGCCTTGAACTCACTGTGTAGCCCACGTTGGCCTCCAACCTGTGTCAGTCCTGCTGTCTTGGCCTTCTGAGTGCTGGATTACAGGCATACACCACCACGCCAGACCATAACTTGTTATTTTGAGCTATCTATCATATGTGTGATTTCTTTGTTTACTAAATACAGCAGCTGAGATTGTATTATAAAATAAACTGCGAATGAAGGGACCTTGAATTCAGTAGGATTCTTGCTCAGTAGAAATCTTAAAAAATATATTTCTAGAAAGCCCTGTCTATTGTGGTCTCTTTAAAGACTCAGGTCATCTCGGATGGCATTATTATATCAGATTTAGAAGCCCTTCCAAGTAAAATTTTGTGATCGGTGCATTTGGTTTGGGACAAAGTTGGGATTCACTATATATTAAGGTGAGTGGTAGAGATAATTGCATTTCTGGTTATTTGAAAGTGTGGATGAGACCAACAGGAGCAGTTGTAAAAGCATTGTATGGAATTACCATTAGAGAGTTGAGATTCTGGACAGTCACTTATGCTACATGCATTGTGGAAGGCTGTAGTTTAAGATAACCTGTAGCATGCTGGGAGGTGAAACTTAGAAAAGAGCTAGACTTGAACTTGTCATTCCATAAGTGGTGGAGGTCATATGCAACTTATCAGATAAAGCTTTTTTCTTAGGTAGATTGAATATTGTATTTTGTTTTTGTGGTGCTGGGAATCAAAATCTTGCTAGGTAAGCATTCTAGCACTGAGCAGATTCCTAACCTCTGCTGTATCTTAAATTGTTATTTCTTTGGAGTATAGATTAATCTCCTTCCTGGAAGGCTTTTGTTTCCAGGCTTTGTTGATTATCTTTCCTTTTGTCAAAGGGACTTTGGATACTTTCAGTTATATAGAAGACTTTTGGTTATTAACAGTGTTTTGCTTGCTATAAAGATAGCTAAGTATCTTAAAACCTGCTTAAAGGGGACTAGTAACCAAACTATGCCTCTTGACTTTTTACAAAAGGCCATCACTTACACATGCTTCATACATTTTTAGTTTTTGCAATGCTGGGGTTCCAGTCCGGGGCTTTGTGCATGCAGAGAATGAGTGCTGCCACTGAGCTGCATCTCAGTGTTGTGCAGTTCTTGTACAAAAATGGATTAACAGTCGTAGTTCCTTAAGGAATTTATCAAGAGACATGTCTTAATAGGTGAATCTTCTTGGTTTGTTCCTTTGAAGAAATCAAGCGTTGGTGAATGTGTAGATGAAAGAAAAGTTAAAAACATTTCACCCATATTTAACACCTAAACTTTTTTTCTTTTAAATCTTCAGTATTCTACCTTGTAAATACTGTTATTTGTATATACTGTAAATGATGACATCGGTGGGCACTAACCGAGCCCGGGGAAACTGGGAACAACCTCAAAACCAAAATCAGACACAGCACAAGCAGCGACCACAGGTAAAGAATCCAAAGGGTATGGATCTATGGGTACTTTTACTGGTTTATAGTGGTTTCCATACAGTATGGCATCATTCTACGCTTTGGATTATTGATTTAGGTTTCTTGTTAATAGTTCATGCCTCTTTTTACTTATGGCTTAATAAATGTCAGTGTCATGCTGTGATACAGCATGCTTTTTTTTGTTGTTGTTTAAGACGATTATGAAATTTAGTGCTTCATTTTGTATCCTGTGCTTTGTGTCTGTAATAAAACATTTTCCTTCTATCATCTGGGCTGTTATTCTTAGGCCTTTCTTATTTTTTTAGACTTCCTACCTTGGTATTTCTCTAGCCATCTTTTGTCCTTGACACCTCTTCCAAATTCTGGGCAGTTTTGCTCCTGTTTTCCTTTCAGCTTTCATTGAGGCCTTATCTGAATTTTTCTTTCCCATGAGAAACTGGCATGTTCATTGTGTTTCTTCTGAATTAACAAATGAGACACCCTAGAGCATTGCTCAGTTTTAGATCATAAGGAATAAATTAACCTCTTGAGTATTACGTTTGAGTTAGATGTGATCTGTTTTCCATAACCTGTGTTGGTCGTTATCTAATGTGAATGAATTACTTAGATATAACCATGGTCAGATATATTGAATATGCAAGACTAGGCTTTCCCCCTTAGCCATTTTTCTTTCACCTGTATTTCTAAGTAAATTTCTAGTAGAATTTTAGTATTTAATCTCAGTTGGGGGTAGTAAAATTCTTGGTATTTGAACATCTGCTCAGAAGATATCTTAAGTCTATCTTGGGCTAAATCTTACGATACTTAAAAATAAGAGGTTAGCATTGGATATTGAAGAAATAGGAACCAGGTTTACACATGACTTTGCAAACACGTTAATGTCAAGTAAAGGGCAAATGTTTCAAAGTAGTGCTATAATTTCAAGATGAAAGCCCCTTCAGGCTTTGATGAAAAAGCTCCCTGCTTTTTTGGGAATTGTAGAGTGAAATAGTTAACAGCTTTACTCTGTTTTTGTGATTTTGCTGATCTATGCATCTTTAAAAGTACTTAATTTTTGGTCTGTTTTGTTGTTGTTTTTTATTTTACATTACTGGGGATTGGGCTCAGGTCCTTGCACATGCTAGGAAAACACTGTGCCTTTTTGAAGTACATCCCCAGGCTTTTTATTTTGTTTTGAGACAGGGTCTTGATAAGTTGTCCAGGCTGGCTTTGAACTTTCAATCCTCCTGCCTTACCCCCTCCTGAGTAACTGGTATGACAGGTGCGTGCTGCCATGCCCTATTCTGCTTGGTCATTTGTAACAAGGAAAAAGAAACAAAGGTGGTAGGGAGGGTAGGAATTGACTATTTAGATCCCTGTTACTTTTTAAAACTCTTTCCTCTTGATTGTACTTTCTTGATCTTTTCTCACTTTTCTAGGCCACTGCAGAACAAATTCGACTTGCACAGATGATTTCGGACCATAATGATGCTGACTTTGAGGAGAAAGTGAAACAAGTGAGTATACCACTAATTCGCTGTAAGCTCAAGAAAAGGTATCAGTAGTAAGCACAATTATATTTTCTTTATTGAATGACTTTGGGAATTTTTCTGTGTATGTGTGGGGGTAATATTCTGGAATTCAGACCTAGACCTTATGTACCAAATTTAGCTGGTATCTCTTCCCGTTACCTGGTTTCCTTTTGCATGGATTCTAAGCTTGTTCATGACAGTTGCTGATTTTTTTCTCTTTCAGTTGATTGATATCACAGGCAAGAACCAGGATGAATGTGTGATTGCTTTGCATGACTGCAATGGAGATGTCAACAGGGCAATCAATGTTCTTCTGGAAGGAAACCCAGACACGGTAGAGTGCTAACAAAGTATTTTCAGAATGGAGGTTCTGGGTTGGGAGGCTAGGAATATATAAAGATACCAATGGGGTAAATCCGCTTAAACTTCCACTGAGTATGTTGGTTCATGCCTGTAATCTAGCACCTGGGAGGCTGATTGATATAGGAGAATTATTGGGAATTGAAGGCCAGCCTGGGTTACATAGTGAGTTGAAAGTTAGCTTAAGCTACGGAACAAGACCTTGTCTCAAAAAAATACCCTCTCTCCCAAAAAAAACCCTGATGAGTTTTTTTTTAAGGTGACCAGGAAGCTTTCTTTGAAATTGTTTCCTATAAATTTCTAAAAGTTTTAGACTCTAAATTTATGTGTAATATGTCCTCTTCTTGGGGATAACAGTAATAGGAGAAAGCAGATGAATTGATTAGCCTAGAATATTCATTCTAGGCTAGTGACTTTTTAAATTTAAAGACAGGGTCATAATCTGTAGTTCAGGCTAGCCTTGAACTCACTATGGAGACCAGGCTGGCCTTGAGCTTGCAGCAGTCCTCCTTCCTCAGCTTCCAGGGTGCAGGGAGCTAGTGGCTGTTTTTAAGGCTTGGGTTATCTGAATTAGTGGTAATACTTGGTTACTTATCATAGACGATTTCTGTAACCTTTTTAATTGCTAACCTTTTTTATTGAACAAAGTCAGGAACTATATATACTTCAGGACATTTCATCGATAGCACCTTTACATCACACAATACTGTTTCATTGCTTGAACTTAACTTTCTTGAGGTAGCAAAGAAACAAGTTTTATAGCCTGGTGATCACCCAGGAGCTGATGGAAGATACCTTAGAGGACTGCTTGCCCTGAAGTTAATTAATTAATTTATTATTATTATTATTATTATTATTATAGATATATTTTTTTCTTTTTGAGACAGGGTCTCACTATGCAGTTCAGGCTGGCCTTGAGCCCACTTTGTAGCCCAGGCTGGTCTCCAACTCGCAACGATCTTCCTGTCTCAGCCTCCGGAGTGCTGGGATTATAGGTGTGTGTGCCACCACGCCCAGCTAATTTTTTGTCTTTTTGAGACAAGGTCTCATTAGGCAGTTCAAGCTGGTCTTGAACTCACTTTGTAGCACAGCCTGGGCTGGAACTTGCAATGATCATCCTGCCTCAGTCTCCTGAGTGCTGAGATTTTAGGGGTGTACCACCACGCCCAGTGTTGCCCTGGAATTTAGACAAATTGCTTTTCCTTTGTTTTCTCACTTAATGAGAATTGTGTTTCTGTGTGTTTTGTTTTTCTACCAACTTGTAATTCTTTGAAGAACAGCGACACTGCCTTACTAGCCTTTGGAATGTTCCTACTGGCCTACTAGAGAATTTTATTTTTTATTTTATTTTTTGTGGTACTGAGGATTTAAACTCAGGACATTCACATTGCTGCTTCAACCTTGCAAAGTGCTGAGATTATAGGCATGTGCCGCTGTGCCTGGCAAGAATTTTAGTTTTCGTAAGTGAACAGTATATTGCTTTGAAATCATTTTCAGATTTACTTATGCAGGGGGATCTTTGGTTGAGGTAGATTTCAGAATGTTTCTGATGTTGCATTATCACTTCAGCTAATGCTGGAGCTTTGTCAGTTTCCTTAGAAACTTACATAAATTTCTATGTGAGAAATCATAGTAGAAAACTTTTTAAAATAATTGAAATTCGTGGATTATTTTCCTCAAATGTGCACTCTTACATTGCATTTTTTTGTTGTATTTTTAGATTGCATTTTATATTACTGGCTTATTTGAATATTCACTGCCTGGGACAATCATACATAGTACCTTGGTTCATTTGAGTTTATTACAGAACAGTCTCAAGAACTTTTTAGGCGGGCAGAGGGAGGTAGTACTTCTCATGCTTTTCAAAAGATCTGTGTTTTGTTTTTTTTCTTTTTTTGGTACCAGGAATCGAACTCAGGACCTTGTGCTTGCCAGGAAGACACTTGTGCCACTGAGTTATATCCCTGGCTCTGTTTGTTTTGATTTGTGGCACAAGTCATGTTTTGTCCCCCTTTCCAGCATCTTGTTTAGTGCTCTAAGTCTGACCTTCCACACTAGGAAAGAAAACAAGTGAAAGAATATAGGCTTAGCCCACAAACAACCCAGTTAGCAGTTAAACCTATGGAAAGCAAAATCAGCTGCTAGGAACACTGGATGGATTTAGGTGGGTGAGATAATATCAGAAAACTGGCAGTGTTTAAGGAAGATCATAATTTCTTTTTCCTTATAGGACCCATCTGGTTTCTTGCAGGTAATGTGTATGTAGGGGAGGGAGAAAAGTGACAGGTTACTGGAAATTGCCAGGTTTTGAGACAGACTTGGATAAGTTTTATTTTATTTTATTTTTTTTTATTTTTTATTTTTTTGTATAAATTTTAAAAGCTGTTTTTAGTCTAGTTTCTTGGGCTCCTGGTGCAGATTGAGCTATCGGGTTTTTATATTTTATAAATTGAAGCTATTGTGAGCATCAAATGATACCTAACTGTAATGTGAAACAAATTTGGATTGAAGATTGGGTAGCAGGGAACTGCTAAGTTCTAGGTATATTATTTATTTATTTATTGAGATAGCATCTGGCTGTGTAGTTCAGGCTGTCCTTGAACTTGCTGTGTAGCCCAGGCTGGCCTCAAACTTGTGGCAATCTTCCTGCCTCAGCCTCCTGAGTGCTGGGATTACAGGTGGGTGCCATTACACTTGGGTTGGATATTTAATCTTTTAAAAAAAATATCACTATATTACTAGCTGAGTGTGATGGTGCATGCCTGTAATCCCAGCACTCAGGAGGCTGAGGCAGGATTTCTAAGAGTTGAAGGCCAACAACCTGGGCTACATAGTGAGTTCAGGGCCAGCCTCAACAACATAGTGAAACCCTGTCTCAATAAAATGTTTAAAAATTACTGCATTTATTTGTTTATTTAACCTTTTTAAGACAAGGTTTCACTGTGCAGCTCAGGCTGGCTTAAACTTGTAGCAGTCCTCCTGCCCCAGCCTTCCTAATGCTGGGATTATAGGCGTGTGCCACCATGCCTGGCCTTACTGTATTATTTTAGTAAACTATCATATTCTTCAGAACATGTTGATAGATTTTTTTTTTTTTTATTTGAATGATGTGATTTTATTGTAACTTTACTTTTGGGGATTGAACCAGGACCTTGCATGTGTTCTACCATTAAGCTGTTTCCCCAGTCATATATTTACCTTTCTTTTAAGCTTAAAATCATTTTTTCTTTCTTTCTTTCTTTCTTTCTTTCTTTCTTTCTTTCTTTCTTTCTTTCTTTCTGTGGAAAAATACACGTAGGCTTTACCATTGTTTTGTTTAATTCAGTGACATTAGGTATATTCACAGTATGTGTAACCGTCACCACTATTTCAAGAACTTGTGTATCATTCTAAATAGGAATTATATATGCATTAAACAGTAACTCCTTGGGGCTGGGGATTTAGCTCAGTGGCACAGAACCTGCTCGGCAAGTGCAAGGTCGTGAGTTTGATTCCTGGTACCAAAAAAAAAAAAAAAACCAAACAAAAAAACCCACAGTAACTCCTCGTTCCTTCCTTTTTCCAAACCACAGTAACCTTTACTATTGTCTGGTTCTGTGAATTAGCTTGTTTTGTGTTTTGTTTTGTTTTGTTACAGGTTCTCACTATGTAGTTCAGTCTGGCCTTGAACTATGTTTTGTTTTGTTTTGTTTTGTTTTGTTTTGTTTTGTTTTGTTTTGTTTGAGACAGGGTTTCACTATGTAGTTCAGACTGGCCTTGAACTCATTATGTAGCCAGGGCTGGCCTTGAACTCACAGCAATCCTCCTACTCCAAATTCCCGAGTGCTGGAATTATAGATGTGAGCCACCATCCCCAGCAGCTAGCTTATTTTTCTTACCACAAATTTTCCCTCCTGCAGTTTGGAATGGTATATATAGAGTCTAGCAAAAAAGAGAAAAAAATGTGTACACACTTTAGGAAAAGAAAAACTTGTATAAATGTTTTAATACTAAATTTATTGAGACAATATGAGATTAATACGAGTTATCTTTGGCCTCTACAATTACAGGAGGTGCTCAAAGTGGTAGCCTTTAGCTTTTAGATCCTTATTAGTACAGCACACTGCTGCTTGGGTAACTTTGGTCTTTGAGATTGCTGCACATGCATTTTCAATGTCTTCATAAGGGCTGGCATTGTGGTGGGTTTTCTGTGATACAGGAAAGGGATCCCCATATGAGGGTAACACAATGTGTTGAAAAAAAATCACGCTGTTTCTATTTTCCTGAAATGGTACAGATTCTTTTGGCAGACTCCATGTGTACGTATGTACTCATATGTGTATATGTGTAGTCACATTGTGCTTAACAGTGTTCGGTCAGGTTTTACCATGCAAGTTTGTGAAAGTGCTGTTGTGATGTTTGCACAGTGGTGAAATAGTCTCATTTTTCTCAAAAGTATTCTTGTCATTAAAAGATGCCTGACTGTATTCTGCCTGGGGAAAGTTAAATTGGATTGTATCCATTTTTGAAGTACAAAGGACTTCACATACAGTGAGTAAAACCTAGATTGAGTGTTTAAGGAAGTTAGGCGTGTGCCATCATGTTTAAGGAAGTTAGGATTACAGGCATGTGCCACCACACCTGGCCTGGGTAAGCACTGCCTCAAAAAAAATCTTAAATTTTGACAGACCGATATAATATTTGATTTTAGGTGCTGTATCTTCCATTAAACAGAAAATTAAACTAACGAAAGTGTCTTAAATGTAGATATTGATGTGTGTGAAAGTGCACTCCTATAATCCTAGCCCTCTGGGAGGCTGAGGCAGGAGATACTGTGTTTGAGTACAGCCTGGACCACTTAGGACCTTGTCTCAGAAAATGAAAAGGGCAATGAAAAGGGCTAGAAATGTAGCTCAGTGTGAAGACCCTGGGTTTCAATTCCTGGTACTGCAAACAAAACAAAACCGACAAGTGTGGGTATTGAGATGCTGAGAGAATAAATTAGTCCCACCTTTCATCTCATGACAGTCCATATTGATTAGACATGTTTTTTCTACTGCCCTTTAGCATTCTTGGGAGATGGTTGGGAAGAAGAAAGGAGTCTCAGGACAGAAGGATGGTGGCCAGGCGGAATCCAATGAGGAAGGCAAAGAAAATCGAGACCGGGACAGAGACTATAGTCGACGACGTGGTGGGCCACCAAGACGGGGGAGAGGTGCCAGCCGTGGACGAGAGTGTATGCATGGGGCTTTATCAAAACCAGCTGTGGGTCAGTAATGTCAAGATTCCAGGGTTGTGTCAGGGCCTGCTAGGCAGGACCCAGGAATCATTGTGTCACCTTTTGCTTTTCTCGCCTTCATCTGTTACGAGACCTTAGCATCTTTTGTGTATATCCTTTTTTAGCAACAGTCACTAGGCTGGCATAAAATTAACTTTGTAGTCATTTGTGAAGTTATTTTATGTACAGTTTACAGTTAAATGTTACAGTGGCTTGTCACCATTCACTGAGTAGCCCTTATATCCTGTACTTCCAGCTCATAGTCTCTTGGTTTTTTGTCTCCCTAACACTATATTGGATGGTCTGTATACATTTATGTATATTCTATTGACTTTGGTCTGGTCATGTGTTTTGTTTATTTGTATTACAGTTCGGGGTCAGGAAAACGGATTGGATGGCACCAAGAGTGGAGGACCTTCTGGAAGAGGCACAGAAAGAGGCAGAAGAGGTCGTGGCCGAGGCAGAGGTGATCAGTTTTTGGGAGGATGAATTATTTATAGGCAGGTTGTGTTGTGTTGTGTTGTGTTGTTTTGATTTGTTTTGGTGGTACTGGAGCTTGAACCATGGGCCTTCACACTGAGCCTCATACCCAGCCCTTTTTTTCCTCCAGCCCATTTTATTTTTAATATTTATTCATTTTATGGAGATTAAACCCAGGGTCTTCACACTGAGCTCCATCCCTAGCATACCTACCTACCTACCTACCTATCTATTTTTGAGCCAGGGTCTTGCTAAGTCATTAAAGTGCCCAGACTGGGGCTCAACTTGCTGTTTGCTTGCTTCAGCCTTCCAGAGTGCTGAGATTGCAGGTGTGCAGTACCGTGCCTGGTAGGGGCAGGTTACTCTTTGGTTCTCTAAGTCTGCTTTATTTAAAATCAGTTAGTATGGAGTTTGGTTACTACCTAAATTGTTGAGGTGTCATGGATATACTAGAGACAGCTGAAATGGAGAATGGGAAAGAATGTAGATGTCAACACTCATCTTTACTGTTGTTGTTATTGTATTTGCTTGACCACCCAGCAGTTTGAGCAGCAAAGGAACAATCTGTCAGGAGTAATGATTGTCCTACTCTGTTATATTAACTGATGGCCTGGATGGTACTGCAAGACCATCAAGCACTGTACTAACCACTAAACTATTCCAGAGCTGCCTCAGCTGGCAAGGTGGTTTCACATCAGCTGCTAAAATATTTCTCTCTCCTTCTCCTTAGGAGGCTCTGGTAGGCGAGGGGGAAGGTTTTCTGCTCAAGGAATGGGGTAAGTTCTGTTAGTCCAGAGACTTTAATTTTTTTCCCCCCTCTAAGAATCAAGATACATAGCTTCAACGAAGTGTGATCAAAATGAATCCTAGAGTATTTAAGCAGAAAAATATATAGAGTTAGGGCTCATTTGTCATATGCCATGACATTTTGGATAGGCTGATAAAAAAGAAAAGTAGGCAGCATATAGGGTTACAGAATGGGGATGGTCATTTTGTATTAGAAAGCAGATAGTCAAGATTCTGATTGTTTTCTTTGAGTGAATATTTGCTGAAGCTGCTTAGTGGTCAGAGATACTTTCAAGCTTTATTTTTTTCAGAACTTTTAACCCAGCTGATTATGCCGAGCCAGCCAATACTGATGATAACTATGGCAATAGTAGCGGCAATACATGGAACAATACTGGCCACTTTGAACCAGATGATGGGACGAGTGAGTGTTTATTATTCATTTCTTGACTGGGAATTAGGGAAATTATTATTATTATTTTATATTTTTGGTGCTGGGAATTGAACCCAGGGTCTTGTGTATTCCAGGCAAGTGTTCTACCACTGACCTACACCCCCAGTGTAGGAAATAATTTTGTTAAAGTTACATTTTAAAAGTAGAGGAATAGCATTTGGATACAGAGATAAACGGAGAATTGAATCAATTAAAGTACTGTGTGTACTGGTTAATTGCTATATTCTTATAAGCACACAGTATGGATTATTTCATACTATCTTCATCACTATTTTTTAGTTTTGGTTTTGATTTCTTGAGACAGGTCTCACTATGTAGTTCAGACTGGCCTCAAATTCATGGCGATCTTCATGCTTCAGCCTCCCGAGTGCTAGGATTACGAATGTGTGCCACCATCCTGGCTTTCATTACTATTTTATTGTCACTTTCCTGATGACAAAAGTATGAGTGAAAGGGAAGTTACAAATTTGTTAGTATTTGAATTCAAAATTGTTTGGCTCTTAAAATCTTGTACTCTTTCCAGTTATACAATGTAGCTGCTGTTAGCTTCAAATACTATATTTCATAGTGTTTTTTTTATAGTAACTTTGCCTTTTGAAAGATACCCAGAATCAGTCAATTAAGCTACTGCTTGTAGAAATGAATAGGGTCCAGAATCCAAGTCCATATTGTTGATTTGTTTTCTGGTACAGAGATAGAAATACCTTTTTCCCCCTTTCATTTTTGAGAAATCTAAATATTTGAGTAAAAAGGAAAGCTCTAGCCTGCCTAGCATTCTGTTACGAGCCTGTCCTGGTATGCTAGAATATTATGGGATTTGAATAAAACTGATTTTTGTTTGTTTGCTGGCTCTGGTGCCAGCATCTAGGTAGGGTATAGATGTTTAGGGACATAGGCTGCAGGATAGACTAGGATGTGTTTGGGGTAAGAGATACATGTGATCCTTTTAGTAAAGGCAGCCTCTGGGCTCTTCAGTGCTGTGAGAACATCTCTGTCTAGGCCTGAGCTTTTCTTTTTTTAAAGGGATCTGGATTAATTGGAGGGCCTGAAATAGGTTCTTTGATACTGTAGCCCCTTCAGTTTGCTTGGTTCCCTTTTGGACACCAGTGATCTTTATTTCTGGGAGTTTTAGGATAGGCTGACACAGCTTCGCATCTATAGTACACGTAATACTATACTGAAGGTCCTGAGTGTTGCCTGCCTTCTGTTTACCAAGTGGTTATCTCTCAAACTTTTTTTTGCTCTTTTTGAAACAGGGTTTCACTATGCAGTTCAGGCTGGCCTTGAACTCACTTTATATCCTAAACTGGCCTCGAACTCAAAGCAATCCTCTTGTCTCAGCCTCCCGAGTGCCAGGATTACAGGCATGTGCCACCACACCTGGCTCATAAACTCACTTTTAATATTTCCCATGGGTGGAGAGTAAAGTTGAAGTATTGACAAGATAGATATCTTATTAAATTTTTCTACCATTTGGCTAAGAAATGCTCTGTTTATTTTAACTTACTCTGCTTTAGAGGCACTAGAATTGTTCTTCATTCATTTCATTTCTTCATGTCTATAGAAGCAATGGTAGCAGTCTCAATATCAAAAGTTAGTATTTTTGAGTTGTAGTTCTTGGCTTTTTAATTTTGGCAGAAAAGATGATAGAAATTAAAGGATTTATTTTTGATTAGGGATAGAAAATTGGATATATTGTCTTAGTCTTTAGCCTTAGCTGTCTGCAACAAGGATTTGGTTGGAAAAAATAGGGAATGGTGAAGTGAATATTTAATTCTACTGAGTAAAAAAGGAAGCAGATTTTGGAAGTCTGGAATCAGAAATCAGTGGTATGTGACTGAATGAGATTATACATGATGTTAGTTGTGAAAGTGTTACATGTTACTTCAGGATGTGACCTACCTTCATGTGTAGTATCTTTTTGTGTTTTTGTAATAGCCAACTTCAGTTCCCTTTTTAAAGTTAAAAGTAAATTCAAACCTACCCTTAAATATCCACAGGTACAATGGGAACTATGTGTTGGGGGCAGACATTCTCATTTAAATGCAAAATTTCACTGGTTGTTTTTTCTTTTCTTTTCTTTTTTGTTTCAGGACTTGATTTCATTGGGGTTGAGGGGTCAAATTATCCCCGAAAATTTGAGACTGCTCCTGGTATGATACATCCAGGCGCCTAATTGCCCCGGATTTTTTTTAAAGATTTTTATGAATGGAAATATCTGTGGATATGTAATTTTTCTAACTTTCTGCTTTTTCTTTTATTTCCTCTGCCCACTTTTCCTTCTTCAAAACTTGTTCATTAAATGAGTATTTGGCATGTACATTATGCTTTATGCTGAGGGAATAGAAACCTTATTCTGTTTTTGGAGCATTTCCATCTTACTATTCCTTTTTCAACAGCACCCTCAGCCACAACCATACTTCTTGTATAGGAAAGTAGGAAAGAAGGTATCTAGGTTCTTCCTTTCTGTCTCAGGCTAACTCACCAGAGTGCAGTAAGGAATTTTTTTTTTTTGCCTTTTTTGAGACAGGGTCTCACTATGCGATTCAGGCTGGTTTTGAACTCACTTTGTAGCCCAGGCTGGCCTTGAACTCACAGCAGTCCTCCTGCCTCAGCTACGCAAGTGCTGGGATTACAGGCGTGGGCCACCACACTGGCATGCAGTAAGGAAATTCTTGCATAAAGTGTCTAGATTAGATAATCTGTTAGATCATAATCTAACTGGATTGTGTAGTAGAGCTAACTAATTTTGCAGTTCATTTATTCAGGATGTAATGGATGTCAATGAGGAAAAAGAATGGCATCACTGGGAAGGAAGAAGAATGTAGCTTGGAACTTGTCTAGCATAGATTAGACTTTGGTTTTGAAGGCCATTGTCATTATTTAGTGGTTTGGAATTTTCCTGGTTCAGTTTTAAGGTTTTCCTGGGAAAATCATTACAATGGATGTATTTTCAAAGATTTTTCATTATTAAATGTTTGTTATTATTAAATTAAATTTTATTATTAAATTTTAGAAGCATTTCAGGTAGGTTTTTTAAATGTTAAAATATTTTTAGTGACAATGAAATACTTGAAAGACTTTCAGCCTAATTTTTTTTTTTTTTTTTTTTTGGTACCAAGAATCAAACTCAGGAGCTTGTGCTTGCCAGGCAGATGCTTATGCCACTGAGCTAAATCCCCAGCCCTAAACTTTTAGAAAAATTTATCATTATTATTAATGTTTTAGAGACAGGTTCTCATTAGGTAGTTAGATAGCCTTGAACTTGAGGCAATCTTCTTGCCTCAGCCTCCCAAGTGCTAGGATTACAGGGGTATACCACCATGCCTGACCTGACTTTCACTCTTACGAGAAGCTTCCTTATTTTGAAGAGAAGGCTTTAAAAGTTACTCAATATACTGTTGTTCTAGAGAAGAAAATAAGGACTGTTACTGTTCCTGCTCTAAATAAGTTATTACTATGTGATCTTTTGGTTATAGGGAATAACTTGGTTCTCATAAAAATTCTCACTTAAATTCCTTAAGAGCATTTTTTTCTTCCTGAAGTTGTATGTATACGTGAAACAAAAGGGAATGTGGAAAGTGGCTTGATTGCCAGTGAACTTTTCCTATAAAACTGTACACCTCTGTTAGTACCATGACTTTGGCAGGGCAGATTTCATGTTCTGTGTGAGAAGGAATAGTGTGAGAATTGCTGTTCATATTTGATTCTTCAATCTTGTCCAATATCTTCCAAAAAAAGAAAAAGTCTGTGGAGCTTTCTATGTAGTTATCTAGTTAAACCATTTAAGATCTATGAATTTGACTTCTGCAAACTGTATTTTTTATTCAGTTCCAATTGCAGGTATTTCTCCGTGTCCTCAATTTGGCTTTCAAACCAATTCTTTATTACTGCTCTGTCACTGACCATCATGTGCCAAGCATTTATGTTTCTCTACCACTGCTGCCATCCCTTTTGGGACTGCCTGCGGGTTTTTTGTTTTACACCAAATACATAGATGTAGTGTGCATGTTCTGGTTTGAATTGGCTACTGTTTCACTGAATTGACTATTAAGTTAGAATTAAGGACCTTAAAGATAATGCCTAGAGCATTGAGATGGGTGTGTGTGTGTGTGTGTGTATGTGTGTGTGTGTTGTGTACTTCTGTGTCTGTCTCTCTTGTGTGTGTGTGTGTGTGTATGTGTGTGTGTGTTGTGTACTTCTGTGTCTGTCTCTCTGCCTCATCCTTTCTACCTCTCCTTTTCCCATCCAGGTACAACTCTATAAGAATATAAAGTAAAAGTAGCTTTGCAATCATAATCTTAATAAAACTCTGTTGCTCCAGAGTTACCTCTGAAGTCTATGAACTCCTGATTACTATATTCTGGTCATACTTTTGGCTGTGGGAAATGTTAATGTATTAGTGTTCTATACATATTTTGTAGTGATACTTAAAATCATTTTTCTGTTTTTCCTTTATTCTCAGGTGCATGGAGGGCTGCAACAGAGGAGTGGGGAACTGAAGATTGGAATGAAGATGTAGGTATTTCCAGGTTATTCCTCATTAGTGCCTTCTATCCCTAAGTGATGTTTAGAGATAGAAAATATATGTTTCTGCCCTTTGAAATGTGCCCTTAAGATTCTGACTCAGAACTTTTATATCCAAAATAGTGTTCTGAGCCAGAACAGTTCACATATTCTCTTAGTTACTTTTCTCATTGCTTGAGGCAAAACACCCAACACCATAAGTTAAGGGAGCAAAGGTTTATTTAGCTCACAGTTTGAGAGATTTCCGTCCATAATCAGCTGGTTCCAAGGCAGGAGAGCATGGCAGAGAAGGCATCACAGAGAATGGAACTCTTCATGGCGGTAAGAAGGTAGCAAAGCAAGGGAGGGAGCTGAGCAGTTTTTTTCCCGACCCCTTTTGTATTCTATCTAGGCTACTGGGATTAGGGTAGTGTCAAACCAATCAGTAATCTCCCACCCATAATCCTAGCGTCCTTAATCCTAGCATGCACCATAGATCAGTCACCTACTCTGAATCCTCTGAAAAAGCCCCACCTATGACTGACTGCATGATTTCCTGAAATTTATTCCAGGAAGAGATGGTGGTTGGGTAAGACACCAGAACTAGTTAGGCAGGTAGAGTATTGACAGTTGCTAATAGCACCTGACTACTTAGAGCTATTCCGTTATTTGGTGTAAGGTCCTATAATGGATTGAGAGTGCATAGAAAGAATTATGGTACCAAATCTTGAAGCTTGCAATTTGGTTGGCTCTAAAACCCATTTATTTACTTGAGGCCCAACTTTGTAATTTTAATTGAGATGAATATGTGTAGAATTTGCTATCCACTAGCTTGACTCAGCTTGGAAATTGTGTAAATGAGTGACATAGAAACCAGCTATGTGAATTTCCTTGAGTATTATAGTCATTCCTCAATTCACAGACTTAATTCTTTCCATGATTCTGATTGCAAACTGAATTGGACAAGAACTGAATTGAATTTCCCTGTAAGGTCAACATTGAACCTAACCATTCAATTGGATTTGGTTCTCGTCCAATTCAGTTTGTGATGAGAACCATGGAAAGAATTAAGTTCGTGAACCAGGGTACCACTGTACTTGAGTAAAGTAATTTTTTTGATTCCTTGTCACAGTTAATCTTTTACTATGAATTATGGTTTTCAGTTATTATGGGTAAGTTCGTGTTTTAACATTTTAAAATCTGCTTTCCTGTATTTACATTTAGTTAGGTAAAGTAGCTTTTGTGGTTAAGAGGAAATGACATATCAAAAATGTTTTAAATCTGGATGTGATAGCGCATGCCTGTAGTCCATTCACACAGGAGGCTGAGGAAGGAGGATCAATGAGAATTTGAGGCCAGCATCATGAGACCCTGTCTCAAAAAACAAAAGAAGGTTGTTTTGGTAGCCAGTCCTGCGTTTTAAAGCTCTCAGATATGTCAGCATCAAGGGGTGACTATTTGTTTTAATTGAGCTAGACTGTTTTATCAGTATGGGATAATTTTGCTTCTTTCTGGCTTGTCTGCTTAAGTAGCTTTCAAGAATGAAATATTTGGGGAGGGATGGATTTTCTGTTTGTTAGAGGAGGGATTTTGATCAAGAATAAAATAACAAAGTTCAAATTAATTTTTGTATAGTAAGAAGTTATTCTCTGCAACTGTTTACCTAATTTTGGTGTTTTAAGAGTATAATAAAGTCAGTATTAGGGCAAAAATGGTGTGTAGTTAAAATTACCCCTCAGAAGACCTCAGTTCACCACCACAGGAACCATTAATACTCTAAAGCTGAGAATTGACTTTTCTTTCTTCAACTTGGGCACAGTCTACCTTTCGTGGGGGCATGTGTTAAAAGATACATGTGGTGACAGTTGGGAACTGTAATGGGAAAATACAAAGAGATTCTCTGTCTTTCTTGTGACTAGCAGCATGTATATTAACTTTCCTCTGAGTTCATTGCACATGTAAAGATGTGGCTCCATAATGTTTTATTGGGTTCCTTGTTTCTGTCCTTTGGATAATGCCACTGAGAACATGTTGAAGGTCAATCCATTCAAAATGCTTAAGGGTAGATAGTTTTCATAGGGTTTTTCCTTTTTCTTCATGTTGAATTTGCTTTATTTGTGCCAAATTTCTGATTAGTTTCCCTGGGACCAGAAGTGACTAATTCCTCTGTTTTTCAGCTTTCTGAGACCAAGATCTTCACTGCCTCTAATGTGTCTTCAGTGCCTCTACCTGCGGAGAATGTGACAATCACTGCTGGTCAGAGGCAAGTTCACAGTGAAATTCAGTACCTTTCCCCAAATAGATCTGCTGAGGTAGCTGTCAGGATCAGTGGCATGGCCTCTACAACTTGTGATGGTGGTGGTAGTTAATGATGACCATGTTGTTCCTGTTTAGGGGATGGAAAGATCTATAATAGTTGGTATTAAGTCAGTGAGTGTACTGAATGAAATGCCTGTTACATTGTTAAAGGCAGTTCTCTCCTGAAATAGGTCTTTAAGCTGGGTATGTTGGCACACGCCTGTAGTCCCAGCACTTCAGGGGCTGAGGCAGGAGGATCTCCTGAGTTTGAGGTCATCCTGGGATACATAAGCGAGTTCAAGGCCGGCCTGCACTACACAGTGAGATCCTGCCCCTGCCCCTGCCCCTGCCCCTGCCCCTGCCTCTGCCTCTGCCTCTGCCCATCACCCTCCCCCCACCCCCACATAGGCCTTCAGTTACACAAATCAGTAAGCCAGGGGCTTAAAATGGAAGTGAAGTAAGAGGGAAAAAAGAGTCAAGCTGAAAGTGGAAATATTTTCATTTATTTTTAAGTTCTACGAACTATTCAGCAGCTTCTTTTGCTTTATAGTACTAGTCTTTGTCCTCTAAACCCACTGAGAGTATTTAGTTCTTCATGTCTATGGACTCTGTATCCATGGATTCAACCAACTGCAGATTGAGGAAATTTTTTTTGCAGTACTGGGAGTTGAGCCTGGGAGTACTGAACTATGTCCCAGCTCTTTTTATTTTGAGGCAGGGTCTTGGTAAATTGTCCAGATTGGCCTTAAACTTGGGATCCTTCTGCCTCAGCCTCCCAAGTAGTTGCATTTGATAGGCTTGTGCCACCATGCCTAGTTTGGAAATATTTCAAAGAATATCTTTTATTATTCTCTAAGCAGTACAGTACAATAACTTTACATAGCATTTACATTACATTCAGTAATATAAGTAATTTAGAGATTATTTAAAATATATAGGATGATGCATAGTTAACTTGCAAATAATATTCTATATAAGGCCCTTGAGCACCTGCATATTTTGGTATCTTTTGGGGTCTGGGAACCAATGCCTCATGGAGACGAAGGGATACTAGCTAATGAAGTTTTTTAGAAGTTAAACCTAGGTATTGGGGTCAGGAGACACATACTTTAGGAAATACTTTTGATCCCCTAAAACCCTTCCTGGTTATTTCTAGTCCTAGACATCATAATTGTTGTTCAGAAGGTCCTAAGGAATTGTGATAAGTGTAGGATGTTACAGGTATTATTACCACAGGTAGTAGTTTTTTTTTCCCTAACACCAAATACGTAGTTTTCCTATATCAGTTGTGTGATTCTGTGAGAACAACTGGGTGTGTTCAGCATTTTGGCACTAAATCCCCAGAGTTGGCACAGACCTTACACATTGAGGTCTCAGCCTCATAAGACTGTCCCTACTTCAAAGTCTACAAACTTACAAGTTTCCATGACCTCTTCTCAGGTTTGATAATGTACTGAAATGACTCAGAATTCAGGCTAGCATTTTACTGTTAATAAAGTTCCAACTCAGGAACAACCAAATGGAAAGAAATACAAGCTCAAGGTATGTGTGTGAGGGACACACTTTCCTTGTCTTCTCCAGGTACCCACAGTCTCTCCACGTGTCATTGTTTGAGGATAACTTCATAATTGGAACTTAATTACATAGGTATAATTGATTAAAGCGTTGGTCATTGGTGACTGAACTTAATAATTAAGCCAGTTCTTCCTTGGACATGGAAGGGTTTGGGAGGGCCTGGATATTTTAGCTCTTGAATCTGGTCTTTCTAGTGACTAGACCCACACTGAGACTATCTAGGGACCCCTCACTGGGTCGTCACATTCGTATACAATCAGGTATGGTTGAAAGGACCTTGTGTTGAGTAACAGAAGGCACTATTGTTTAGGAAATTCGTTTCTGGGGAGGGGATGCTGGGGATGGAACCCTGAACCTTGTGTGTGCTAGGCACACACTTTACTACTAGGCCATTCTCTCAGCCCCATATTGTTGTTGTACCACATTTAACTCTCAGATTTTTGGGGAGTGGGGGGTTCTTTTTGAGACAGGGTCTCACAATTCAGTTCAGGCTGGTGTTGAGTTCACTTTGTAGCCCAGGCTGGTCTCAAACACACAACGATCCTCCTGCCTCAGTCTTCCGAGTGCTGGGATTACAGGCATGTACCATCACACCTGGTTTTGAAATTTTGTAAGTTGGACAGGGGATATAGCTCAGTGGCTCAGCGTCTGCCTGGCAAGCACAAAGTCCTAAGTTCAATTTGTGGTACCACCCAAAAAAAAAAAAAAAACAATGAAATTTTGTAAGCTGTGGGATACAGTTTTCAAAACCTACCCTGGAATTGGGTATGGTGCTGCATGCCTCTAATCCCAGCATTCAGGAGGCTAAGGCAGAAGGATTGCTTCAACTTTGAGGACAGCCTGAACTGCATAGGGAAATCTTGTCTCAAAAAGACAAAATGAAACAAAACCTACCTGTTCTGCCGGATGTGGTGGTACACCTCTATGATCCTAGCACTCAAGAGGCTGAGGCAGGAGGATCTCTACAAGTTGGAGTCCAGCTTGGGTACATAGTTCACAGCCAACCTGAACTACATACCAAGACTGTCTCAAAAAACACAGAAACAGAAAACCAAACCAAAAAACCCCTGTTATTCTAAAGCCATTTGAAGATGCCAGCATTCTGGTATATAGCTTTATATCTTAAAAATTATGATGACAAATACTCAGTATTAAAATCATGGACAAATACTTGTGAATTTTGGTCCAATTACTGAGCTGTTACTTAAAGTGGGTATTTGAGGCGGGGCATGGTGGTGCATGCCTGTAATCCCTGCACTTGGGAGGCTGAGGCAAGAGGATCTCCATGAGTTCTAGGCCAGCCTGAACTACATAGTGAGACTTAAAAAAAAGATTTTACATTCATCAAATTAATAACTTCATCAAAATTAAAATATCATATAGCCATTATTGTTGGCACCTGCAGTGGAAGTTAGCTAGATACTGTAGTGATTCTTAGACATCAATTACTTTGGTAAATTAAGCTTTTCAGAGCTTTGTGTTTATGAGTTCATTTAGAAGAGGCATCAGTAAGTGGCTTCCTTTTTGATCCATGACCTGAATCGGATATTGGGATGTACTAGAATGTTTAGTCATTATTCATCAAGATCCCTTCCCATCCCACTAGAATTGACCTTGCTGTTCTACTGGGGAAGACACCATCTTCAATGGAGAATGATTCATCTAATCTGGATCCATCTCAGGCTCCTTCCCTGGCTCAGCCTCTGGTATTCAGTAACTCGAAGCAGAGTGCCATATCACAGTCTGCTTCGGGGAATACATTTTCCCATCATAGTATGGTAAGTAGGAAACATTGGTTTATCCTAATCAAACTTTCTTGCTAACCCCATGATACTTATGAAGTCACTCCTTCTGTCAAAAAATAAAATTACAGCAGCTTTGTCAAAAGGTCTTACTTGGCTTTACTTTCAGTTCTAGAATTGGCAACATTTCATTTCATAAAATAGATGTTCTGATGGACCAAGCAGAAGAGATTGGTTTTATAGACAAAGAAGGATTTAAAGAAAAAAAAGCAGAAATAAAGCAAAAAATACATTGGTCTTTCAAAGTTACATTTCTTATGAGATGGGAGACAACAATAAAAAAATAACTGATTAATATCAGTTTATCAGTTTTGTGTAGGGATTAAGGCTAAGGATAGTCAGGATTTGTAGCAGGGAGAAGTATCTTTTGTCCTTTTAAGGACAAAGTTGAGTTTAGTAATAGAAGGTAACTGTAGAAGACAATTTAGCTGTTTTGTTTTTTTTTTTGAGACAGAATCACACTGTAATTCAGGGTAGTCTTAAACTGTATAGCCCAGGCTAGCCTTGAATTTGGGGTGATCCTCCTGCCTCTGCCTCAGCCCCCTGAGTGCTGGAATTACAGCTGTGCACCACCACGACTAGCAATTTTGTTTTGTTTTTGAAGACTTACCTTTTAACAGATTGAATTATCTTACAAAAACAAGTTAATGTTTGCTGGACCCTCGTGCTGAATACTATTTCTTATATCTTGTGAAGAGAAAACCATTAATATCAACTTGTCAACAAATTTTAATCCTTTTGCAATCCTAATAAAATTTTAGTGGGAGGTTATAGCAGTTCTGCATTTTTTTTCCTTGTTTTTTTGAGACAGGATTTTACTATGTAGTTCAGGCTGGCCTTCAACTCATTATGTAGCCCAGGCTGATCTTAAACTTGAGGTTATCCTCCTGCCTCAGTCTCCTGAGTTCTGGGATTATACTTGTGTGCTACCACACCTGACAATTCCCCATTTCTTTATGGAGCAGAATTGCCTTATATATTTAGATGGTACATTTATTGACTAGACTTTAGGCACCTAGAGTCTTTCCTAATTTGCCACTTTTTATTAGCTATGTCTCCACTGTCTGAAAATGGATGTAAAAAGTGCTTGTTCTTCCTATCGCAGTGCTTTAGGAAGATAAAATAACGTATACCAGTTACACCAATTTGGTAATGATAGCTGCATTACAAATAACCTGGAGCACTTATGACACATGATGTAATAATGTATAACATTAAATAAAGGTCATTACTGTGTCAGAGGAATCATTTATACAAAGATGATGGAAGGACCAATCTTCTTAGAGTCAGTAATCTTATGAAGGACTGCTTTTTCTTTTTTTTCACCTGTTTTTAGTAGGGTTACTAGACATGTAAGAAGCAGACCATGGGTATACGTATAGTTTTATTTTTCTAGTTATGGTAAATTAACTAGAAATTTGTTCAGTTAGCCTCTAATTCAGAATCTGTCAGTTTTCTTTTTTTGAGATGGGATCTCAGGCTGGCCTTGAGTTCACTGTATAACCCAGGCTGGCCTTGAAGTCACTGTGATCCTCATACGTGAGTTCAAGGCTGGCCTGCAGTACACAGTGTCTCAGCTTCCCAAGTGCTGAAATTACAGGTGTGTACCACCTTGCCCAGAGATTCCAATTTACATAACATTTTTTTAACATAACATTCTTTTTAATGTATATTACCTAGTAATGTCAAAGTAAATCCTCATTATGTCTGTGTTGATCATTGTTATTTAATGTAGTTTTTCATTGAGAATAAATGTTAAGAGGACTTGTCTTAAAATTTAATAGCTATAGTCAACATAAGAGTTTCTCTTTTTATTTTTGTACATAATACAGTGAACCAGCCAAGCATGGTGGTGCTTCTTGTAATCCCAGCTCCCTGGGAGACTGAGGCAGGAGGATCACAGGTTGAAGCCTAACCTGGGCAATTTAGTAATTTAGTGAGACCCTGTTTTGAAATTTAGCAAATAAATTAATAATATTGTGAGTGCAGCACAAAATGAACCCTATAGGTTCAGTCCCCAGTATTGTGCAAAACCAAGCCAAACATAGGTAATTTCTTGTATCTCTAATGTTTTGCACTTGGTAGAATATTTTATGTTCTTATTACAGTTTCTCACTTTCAACTAGACTTCTGGGGTTTTTATTTATATAATCTGGAGGTATAAACTAGAGAAAATAAGTCTTACCTTGAGTTGGGCAGACTAGTTTTGTGTAAGAAGGCACTACTTGATGATGATATGCTGGGTTAAGTTTTTTTTTTTAAACTGGAGAGTGGAGCCAGGACCTCACACTGAGTAATACTCCCATTGCTTTTTATTTTGAGGCAGGCCTTGCTTAGTTTCCCTGTGAGCCTTGAATTTGTGGTTCTCCTGCTGTATCCTCCCCAGTAGCTGGGGTTGTTGGCAGGTATCATTGTGCTGGATTTTGGAGTGTTTTTTGTTTTCAGCTGGTCAAGGTCACACACATGGTTGATCTTGACTGGGATGATAATTTTTTTTGGTAGTAGGAAATGGGGCAAATCCTCCAAAAGCATTAAGAGTAAATTTTGCTTGGTTATCATATAATGGTGACTGTAGGATTTGTATACACAAAGAGAACATGAGTTGTATGACTTGTTCATTGTTTAGTACAGAAGTTGAGATGGCCTTATAACTTGTCTTTGCCTCTATCCTAGTTATTAGCAACATGGAGATTATGCTGCAGTTAGCTTTCTTTCTTGCTTGCTGCATTTTTTTCTTTTTAAATACTGGGAATCGAACTGAGGACCTTGCACTTGCCAGGCAGGCGCTGTGCCACTGAGCTATATCCCCAGCCCCTGTTTTTTTTTTTTTTTGGTTTTTTTGTTTGTTTGTTTGTTTTAATTTGTTTTTTAGTTAGTCAAAGGAGCAAAGACCTTAATGGTTAAAGCAAAATTTTGTATTATCTTCATACTTTGTGTTAATTTAGTAATCAAGTATGTATTGGTTGATTTAAAAATTTTAAAGGTGGGGGCCCCTCTGCAGTTATCAGAGCTTTATTTCTGAAAAGGAGAGAATGATGGTGATAGTGTCAGTTTTTAATGGCTCATGCCGTGCTACCCCCCTTGCCCCTGTGGCTCTCATTTTTAAAAACTTTAAATGGTGATGTCCACAACTTGTAACCCACAACTTCGGAGGCTGAAGCAGGAGGATTGTAAATTCAAGGCCAGCCCTAGGCTACATAATGAGTTCAAGGCAAGCCTGAGCTACTTAGTGCGACCCTGTCTCAAAAACAAAAAATTAGTTTCCAAATGATATATAAAATTGTAAAAATCACATACTAGTGGAGGGTCATGTGATGCTCTTACTATTTTTGAGTGCTATGTGCTGTGCTATGTATATATTCATTGCAAATACAGTGTTTGTTAATCCTCTTAAGACCTAAGAAATAGTAGTCCTGTATTCAGGTGAGGAAACAGGCAAAGAGATTTAAAGTCATTTTTCCAACATTACATAATCTAACTCAAGCACTTGTATTCTCACTGGACTGTGTTGTCTACTCAATCTGGTAGCACTGAAAGTCTCACCGTTTCCCATTTCTGGGCTCAGGTGATCTAAGTACCCAGGACTGGAGGTGTGTCCACAGTACCTGGTTTGGTAGTTTTCTTCACTTGGTTGGTCCCTGCTGGCTCTTGATCTGAGTAAGTTTCTTGCTGTGTAGCTGAACAGAGTTATTGACAGCAGATTTCTCATCTCTTTGCTGATCTACAGGTGAGCATGTTGGGGAAGGGATTTGGTGATGTCGGTGAGGCTAAAGGCGGCAGTACCACAGGCTCGCAGTTCTTGGAGCAGTTCAAGACTGCTCAGGCACTGGCTCAGTTGGCAGCTCAGCATTCTCAGTCTGGAAGCACCACCACTTCCTCTTGGGACATGGGCTCGACAACACAGTCCCCATCACTGGTGCAGTATGGTAAGAAGATAGAAAGGTACTTGAGCCCTTTATGGACTGGAGAACTACTATAAAGAGTCTGGTAGGGGGAGTGGAAAATGTGTCTTAAAGTGAAGAGAAGGGTGGCTTTCTCAGGTTTCTCCTAGCCACATAGGCTGAGTTCAAGAAGTTTGGGAAAAATAGAAATTTGAGGCTATACAGTGGTACCTCAGTTCATGAACTTAATTCTTTCCACAATTCTGGTCAGAGAATTTGTTCTTTGAGAATTGTGGAAAGAATTAAGGTCGTGAACTGAGGTACCACTGTATATCTGTTGTCAAATTTATTATTTATTTTTTTAATTTTTTTTGAGATGGGGTCTTACTGCATTGTTCAGTCTGGCTTTGAACTCACTATGTAGCCAAGGCTGGCCTCGAACTTGTGCAATCCTCTTGCCTCAGCCTCCCGAGTGCTGAAATTATAGGTGTATGCCAGCACATCTGGCTTTGTTGTCAAATTTAGCCATACTCATGGTTACAGTTTTTTGTTGGTCTGAGAGTTTTTTTGGGTTTTTTTTTTTTTTTTTTTTCCCCAGTACCGGGAATTGAACTCATGACCTCGTGCTTGCCAGGCAGATGCTGTTCCTCTGAGCTAAACCCGCAGCCCCTGGTCTGAGAGTTTGAGGAGACTCTCTTTAGATCTTTCGTTTGGAAATAATATACTGCCTTTAAAATTCATGAGGTTAGCCAGTTAAAGACCTTATACTTTAAACTTAGGGAATTTGTAGACTACTGGCTTACATAGGATAGGCAGTCGTGTTGATTTGATTAGGTTGTATTTAGGGCCAGATAGGATCAAACAATTGCCACACATGGAAATGAAATCAGTCCCCAAAGTTTATATAAGACAGTGATTCTTGAGGCACTAGTGTAGGGCAGTAGCATTTCCTTGAAAATCATGAGCGCCTTTGGCCTCATATATGATGGACTTCCTTGTACAGATTTGAAGAACCCAAATGATTCAACAGTGCACAGCCCCTTTACAAAGCGCCAGGCTTTCACCCCGTCTTCAACCATGATGGAGGTGTTCCTTCAGGAGAAGCCTCCTGCAGTGGCTACCTCCACAGCTGCACCTCCACCCCCTTCTTCACCTCTGCCAAGCAAATCCACCTCAGCTCCACAGATGTCTCCTGGGTCTTCAGACAACCAATCCTCCAGCCCTCAGCCGGCTCAGCAGAAACTGAAACAGCAGAAGAAAAAAGCCTCTTTGACTTCTAAGGTACTTGAACCTTTAGGTAATACTGTCTTCAGACAAGGAGATATGGGATCTGGGAATTTGGATTTTAAGGGTAAGGTTGTTAATTTGAGGTTGAAGGGAATGTTTTTTATTATTTTAAGGTCTATTTTTATTATTATTCTAAGGTCATGTTAAACCATTACATTCTCTTTTCCTTCACCTTTCTGCATAGATTCCTGCTCTGGCTGTGGAGATGCCTGGCTCAGCAGATATCTCAGGGCTAAATCTGCAGTTTGGGGCATTGCAGTTTGGGTCAGAGCCTGTCCTTTCTGATTATGAGTCCACCCCCACCACGAGCGCCTCTTCAAGCCAGGCTCCAAGTAGCCTGTATACCAGCACGGCCAGGTAGGGGAAACATAAGCCATGAGAGCTCTTTTAATGCTTTTCATTCTCTCACTGATTTCTAGAGGTCTGGATGAGGGAAAAGTGGTCAATCTTAGCTTTTTTGTTGAGTGCTTTAAAATATTTTTGCAACCATTATCCCTAACTTTCTTTTTTCTTCATTTTTTTTGTCTTTTTTGAGACAGGGTGTTGCTATGCAGTTCAGGCTGGCCTTGAGCTCACTTTCCAGCCCAGGCTGGTCTCGAACTTGCAACGATCCTCCTGCCTCAGCCTCCCAAGTACTGGGATTACAGGCGTGCGCCACCACGCCCGGCTCATTAGCCCTAACTTTAAAGAGAAATGTGCTGGCCTGGGGATTTAGCTCAGCGGCACAGCACCTGCCTGACAAGCGCAAGGTCTTGAGTTGAATTCCCGGTACCGGAAAAAAAACAAAAAACCAAAAAAAAAAAAAAAACAAAACAAAACAAAGCAAAAGAGAAATGTGCTGCTTGGATACTTCTGGAATATTAAAGCTCAGTTTTGTTTTTGTTTTTGTTTTTTGGTCTTTGGTCTTTGTGAGACGGGGTCTCAATGCAGTTCAGGCCCGTCTTGAACTCACTTTGTAGCCCAGGCTGGCCTTGAATTCACAACGATCCTCCTGTTTCAGCCTCTCAAGTGCTGGGATTACAGGCGTGCGCCACCACACCTGGCTCTAAAGCTGTTTTGAAACCTGTTCCCAACACCTCAAACCGAAAATAAGTTGATATCTCATCTCCCACACCTAAACGTGCTTTTGGCATTTTCTGGTCCTTTGGTGTGGGACTATGTGTGTGAAGATTAGAACTTTGAATTCCTAGCCTTCATATCTTACAAAAATTTTATGGAGTTGGGCATGATAAATTTGATTATAGGCATTCTTGCTTATAATCCCAACACTCTGGGAGCCTGAAGTAGGAGGGTCACATTTTGAGTCATGGCTGGCAATTTAGTGAGACCCTGCCTCAAAATCCACCCACCGCAAGAAAGGTTTTTATTTAATTATTTACTTAAGTTTTTGAGACGGGGTCTCACTATGCAGTTCAGACTGACTTTGAACTCACTGTGTAGCTGAGGCTGGTCTCAAATTCATGGTGATCATCCTACCTCAAGCCTCCCGAGTGCTGGGATTACAGACATGTACCACCACACCTGACTTTAAAAGGACTTTTTTTTTTTTTGGTACCAGGAATTGAACTCAGGACCGCATACCTTGTGCTTGCCTGGCAGGCACTGTGGCATTGAGCCATATCCCTGGCCCTAAAAGCAAATGAAAAAGATCTTTTCTGCCTTCTCTAGTAATGATCAAGGAAGTAGAAAATCCTGTAGGAATGTCAGGGTAATAGGCTATTTTTTCCTCAGTCCTTGGGAATTTGAAGATACTAATGGCCCTTGTCTAGATCTGTTGAGTCATTACTGCCACTAATACATGTGAATATTTTAAGTCTTCCTCTCAGGATACCAGTCGTCTTTAATAAGGTTGTTAGGGAAGCCCAGAGTTCAGTATTCCTTAAAATGAGTGAGCAAAAGATAGCTTCTGCTCTAAAAGCTGAAATTATAATATATTGAAGTGTATTCTTTCTGCTGACTGATAGCTTCTTTTTCTTGTTTAAAAATGTTCGTTTTGTAGTCGTGGGGGTTAAACCCAGAACCTTGCTGCTGAATTACATCTATGGCCCTTTGTTTTCGTTCATTTTTTAAAGACAAGGTCTTGCAAAGTTGTCCTGATTTAAAGTTGTGGTCCTAACCAAAAACAAAACAAAACAAAACAAAATAAAATTTAGGGACTAGGGATTTAGCTCAGCGGCACAGTGCCTGCCTGGCAGGTGCAAGGTCATGAGTTCCATTCCTGGTACTGGAAAAAAAGCCAAAAAAAAAAAAAAAGTTGTGGTCCTGCCTCTGCCTACCAGCATGATAGGACAATAGGGATGTACCACTGTACCTAGAGTTAGCTTCTTTTTAGTTACAACAACAGAATGTAAGGGAAGAAGGAAATTTTGTTTTTAGAGGTTAAAGTTTTTAAAATTCTGTTCTTAATTCGGACCCTTAGCCCTTGGGAGAAACTTGTGACTGTTTCATTTGTTGCTGGAAAGTTCTCTTTCTGATTGAAATCTGTTTATTCCATTTAGTATATCTCTACCATTTCTTCAGTATCAGTGGGTCTGCTCTGTTTTGTTTCTCTGAGATTTTTCTTCTCTTTTCCCACAGTGAATCTTCATCTACAATTTCATCTAACCAGAGTCAGGATTCTGGTTATCAGAGCGGCCCAATTCAGTCGACAACCTATACCTCCCAAAACAATGCTCAGGGCCCTCTATACGAACAGAGATCCACACAGACTCGGCGGTACCCCAGCTCCATCTCTTCATCACCCCAAAAGGACCTGACTCAGGCAAAGGTAGTGGCTTTGTGAGCCTCTTGAGCATTGGCTAGGAACATAGTGGGAAAAGTCCCTTAAATATTAGTGATTTACATCGCTGGAAGTGGTGCTGAGAAACCTTGGAAGTACTGATCGAGAAGCTGAAAAAAGCACTTTTCTGTGGTTGGTGAAATAGAAGTTCTTTTTACCAAGACTGGAGACTTAGAGCTAGAAAACTATTGCAGTAAAGTGTCGTTGCCGCATTAGAATCAGTCTTAAATACTTGTCTTCTTTTTCTTGGAATATCTAATTACTAGACTTCAGGGTGTACTTTAGTAGATTTTGCCTGGATCTGTCTTGGCCTGGTGAGTGGAACAGCATAAGCCAGAGAACACATGGGGTGACTTGTCAGGTGCAGCCAGCAGGATGGGTGGTTTGGCTGTCATAGTCGCGCGTCCTTTCCACAACAGTTTCTGGGTTTGGACTTTGCAAAGTCCAAACAGTCGTGCCCTGTTTGAGGGGTTGCCTTCAAATGGTTGCACAGGTTGGGTATATCTGATTGGTTTTTAATTTTGATTTTTGGCCTCATTGTATTAATCCTTTGGTTAACTAGCAGTTTCTCCTAAAGATTACCAGAATTAAGCTGAGTCAGTGCTCACTTCCCTACTTACATGAATTTGTCTGTTCTTGCTCCTGTTTCTTGTACCAGAATGGCTTCAGTTCTGTGCAGGCCACGCAGTTACAGACCACGCAATCTGTTGAAGGTGAGTGTTCTTCAGGCTTTATATCTTTTATAAAAAGATATATCTTTTATAAAAAGATATATCTTTATATCTCAGTTATATCTTTTTCTCTCAATATTTTTGCATTTCTTAAAGTGAAAGAAGCTTTGGCACAGTGATAAAATGTGATTATAGTTAAAGTCTTAGCTTGGTTCTGCGTTGCTGCTAATCTCAAACCATCTTAAGTTTCAGGTACTCTATCTTAAAATAGTGATAATTTCATTGAGTCCCTTCACTGGAAAAATAAAATACAGTTGTAGCCGAGTGTGGTGGTGCACACCTGTAACCCCAGCACTTGGGAGGCTGGGCAGCATCCTTGGGAGGATTGCTTGCGAGTTCAAGGTCAGCCTGAACTGCATAGCGAGATCCTGTCTCAAAATACATGTTGTGAAATGCCTTAAATTTAAAAAAATTTCTTCCATTACTAAATAAGTCAGATACTCTTGTCTTTGGGGCACCATAGGACTGTAGTCACTTTTTACTTAGAGATACTCTCTTCTGATGCAGTGAATGCTTTTTAATTTTGGTGGTGTTAGATACTGGATATAGGACCTGCTGCATGCTAGACAACATTGTACTGTGGAGCTGTATCACCACCTCTCTTTTCTTCATTTCCAGGTGCTACAGGCTCTGCAGTGAAATCTGACTCACCTTCTACTTCTAGTATTCCCGCTCTCAATGAAACGGTATCTGCGGCTTCCCTGCTGACAACCACCAATCAACACTCGTCCTCCTTGGGTGGCTTGAGCCACAGTGAGGAGATTCCAAATACCACCACCACGCAACACAGCAGGTAATCTGGGCAAGGGTGGAGGTTGGCGTTGATGAGTTTCAGTGTTAGAGTTTTTTGTATTTTTTATTCTGTCTTGTCATAGACATTAGCCCTGCTTTTGTGGCAAGTGGGTGACCTAAAAGCTACGGGAAGTGAAGACAGAGGAAACTTTTTTTCCCTTTCCAGTATCTGCTCTTGCTTTAACTGCTCACTGTTCCTGACTGGCCATCATGCTTACTATCTGATCTCGGACCTCCTTAGCTTTATATTCTGCCTTATGTTGTTGCTTGTGTACTTGACTGAAGTGCCACTGCAGGTCACCACAGCACTGTTGGCAACCTCTTTTCTTACAGCGCGTTATCTACGCAGCAGAATACCCTTTCATCATCAACGTCTTCTGGGCGCACGTCTACATCCACTCTCTTGGTAAGTGTGATGCTGAGAGGAAATGTGGCTTTTATGCTTTTAACTATCCAAACCCTAGGATATTCCAAAGAAGAAAGTCTTGATAATTTTTCATGAGGTGGTAAACTCATTCAACTGAAGTTGAAGGAAAACCAGTAAAAGCATGTTGAGAAGCCAGGAGAGGCCAAAGAGTCTAGACCTTTCCTAAAAGCCTCAGAAGTGACTTTCTGACTTTTCCTTGAGGATAGACAGAGCTTTTTGTATATTCTGATAAATTCTGTAAGAGCATACATAACTGCTAGAGCTGTTCTTATTCTTTGTCTAGGGGATGCAGAACCTAAATCCTGAATATAATCAATGTGAATGTGACATCCCTAGGAAAGTAGAGGCAGGATGAGAAAATTTAGTAAAATAATTTCATTGTTGCAGTTTATACATTCTTTTTGGGAATTAAGTTGAAGTTATAAAGGAAGGGACCATTTTAGGCAAAGGTATCAGGTTTATCAGGAGGTTGGCAAAAGATGTAAGGACTTTCTTATGAGTATTTCTGTCCTCAAAAGTACAAATATTTCAGGTTTAAATTCAGAACCTCTACTTTATCTAGGCTATAAAGTAGGCTTGTACCCTGAACTTGTGAAGAAAAGTGGAAGAGAAGGCTATAACATATTTTTCACATCTCAACTTCTTTGTTCCCTTACTGCCCAATCAGTGTTGGTTTCTGAGTGTTAGTCCTTCTCACTTACCTTGCTATTTGAGCAGAATGATTCTGTCCTGGCTAGATGAATTTTTTTTTTTAACTGGGGACTGAACCCAGACCTTCACATTGAGCTATATCCCTGGTGCTTTTTTTTCCCCCAGTGCTTTTTTTAGAAAAATATATTTTACTTTGATGTAGGCTCTTGCCCAGCTGGGCTCAAACTTGTAATCCTTCTCCCTCAGCCTCCCAGAGTGTTGGGAAGTTGTGTTCCACCTTGCCCCTCTGCCAGGTGAATCTTCAAAAGATGTAGCTAGAGATTCTTTCTACTTTGGCAGAGGCAGTCTGGTAACCTTCCTTGCTCCTATTAATTGGGAAGTTGGTTTGGTCATATAATCAGTGCAATCAGACTATTGGTCTTTTTTGACCTTTGTTGCTAATTGTTGTTTCTTCCTCCTCTTTCCTGTTGCTCCCCTTTTTGAAGCATACAAGTGTGGAGAGTGAAGCGAATCTCCATTCTTCCTCTAGCACTTTCTCTACCACGTCCAGCACAGTCTCTGCACCTCCCCCAGTGGTCAGCGTCTCTTCCAGTCTCAATAGTGGCAGTAGTCTGGGCCTCAGCCTAGGCAGCAACTCTACCGTCACAGCCTCAACTCGAAGCTCAGTTGCTACAACTTCAGGTGGGCTTACATAAGTGGATGGCATTTCTCTGGGATGGAGGAGATGAATAGTTGAGTGACAACATAAAAATGTTAACTTCTGTTTTAGGAAAAGCTCCTCCCAACCTCCCTCCTGGGGTCCCGCCGTTGTTGCCTAATCCGTATATTATGGCTCCAGGGCTGTTACATGCCTACCCGGTAAGTGGGACTGAAGGGCTGTCTTCTCTAGAACATTAGGGTAATGTAGCTACTCCTTATAGCTCTGGTTTTAAATGGAAATAAAATAAAATAAAAAATGGAATAAATGAGCGGTTGCTACTATAAGCAAACAGGTTTTTAATTTTATTTCATTGTTGTTGTTTTGGTTTTTGAGGCAGAGTCTCACTGTGTAATTCACGTTGGCCTTGAATTTAATCTTATTTTGTTGTTTTGGTTTTTGAGGCAGAGTCTCACTGTGTAATTCACGTTGGCCTTGAAATTATTGTGTAGTCTAGCCTGGCCTTAAACTCACAGCCATCCTCCTTCCTCAGCTTCCTGCCCCACCCTCCCACGTGCTGGGATTATAAGCATGTGCCACCATGCCGGGCAGGTTTTTAATCTTTATAGTTTTGAAAAAAATAGTGCACTCTTTGTTTTCTTGGTGTCAAATACAAATTCTGGACTTCAGGTGTCAGAGCAGGATATCCTCTGGAATTCCTTTCAGTTCCTTTTGTTTTCTGTACTTGAATTGATTTCCTTCCTCGGGGATCTTTGCTGGCTCCAACCTGGGCAAAGCAGAGCTCCTTGACTTGGTCTGGCGCTCTGTGAGAATAAATGGCTGATGGTAGTGCTTTTGTCCTGGCATAGCATATGTTACCTTCAGGAAGTCAGTACCTAGTAAGGTAAAGGAACTTTATAAAAATTCTATTAAAAAACACTTGTTCTTGCCCTTGGAGAGAAAATCTAGGTAAACATACAGATGAAGCATTCATATAGCACTGTTACACATTTTTTAAAACTTTTTTAAAATTTTATTAGTACATATTTGTAGTACATGCAGTTTACAGTCATCTTGTTTTGTTTTGTTTTTTTTTTTTTTTTTTGGTTTTTCTCCGGTACCGGGAACCGAACTCACGACCTTGTGCTTGCCAGGCAGGCACTTTGCCGCTGAGCTAAATCCCCAGCCCCTTACAGTCATCTTGAGGAGTGCAGACATGTACATATACAGCTTCTTTTAATCCCCTCCCCCCCTTCTAATTACCCTATCTCAATTTTCATTTTTGTTGATATTATTAATCTTAGGTAGTATTATGCCTACATTCATTAAGGTTATTAGGTTCCTCTACATAGCATATGTGTTCTGCTCATTTCCCTTTACCCTCTTCCTTAACTTGCACCTTTGTTTTCTTGGACCATTTCTCAGTTGCCAGAGATCCAGCCTTTTGTCTTCTAGCCATCTTTTTTTTGAATCAGGGTCTCAGTGTTTAGTTCAGGCTAGCTTTGAACTCACTATGTAACCCAAGCTGGCCTTGAACTCCTGCCACAGTCCCCGGACTGCTTGGATTATGGGGGTGTGCTACCACACCCGGCTATCCATCCTTTGTTATTCTTTGTTTGTTACACGTTTTTAAACAATCACATGCTGGTATCTAGAAATTGGGGGAAATGAGTTAAATATGAATCTTTCATTCCTGGGGGAGTTATATTTTAAGGCAGATTTTAAAGCCTGTAAGAAACAGACTGGGCTGGGCGAAGTGGTGCACACCTGTAATCCCAGCACTCTGGGAGCCTGAGGCAGGAGGATCACTGAGTTCAAGGCCAGTTTGAGCTACAAAGTGAGCTGAAGGCCATCCTGAACTGCTTAGCGAGATCCTGTCTCAATAAAACAAAAAAAAAAAAGAAAGAAATAATCTGTTCCGGTTTAGGAATGAGGGTGAATGTTCTATTGAATTACCCTAACTTTAGCTGTTCGTTTTGCTATCACCCTGATTGGTTCCAACTAACACTGTTACATGTCTATAATTTTCAGCCACAAGTGTATGGTTATGATGACTTGCAGATGCTTCAGACAAGGTTTCCATTGGTGAGTATGTGGAGTGGAGCTTTGGAAAAGAAAGCTTTTTTTTTTTTTTTTTTTGGATACAAGGTCTTGCTGTGTAGCTCAGGCTAGCCTTAAACTCATGGTGATCCTCTTGGCATAGCCTCCTGAGTGATGGGATTATAGGTATGCATCACCATGCTTGGCAAGAGAGATCTTGATGTTGGGGAGATTGTCGTAAATGTGCAGTTGATAAGTTAGAGACCTAGATATTTCTCAGCCCACCTGTCTGTATATATACTTTGACTTAACATATATTAGAATGGAGGAATTTGGGGGCTGAGAATTGAAGCCAGGAACTCCTGTATTCTAAGTACATGTTACTACTGAGCTATACCCCCAATCCAGATAGACTACCAATATTGATTTCCTGTTTATTTTTTTTTTTTTTTTACTGTAGTGATGGATATCAAACCTAGGGCTCCTTGCTTGCTAGGAAAATGCTCTATCACCAAATGACATCCACACGCCCCTTTTCTCCACCTTTAGAGAGACTAGGGTTTCACTGTGTTGCCCAGACTGGACCTGAACTTTTGAGTTTAAGTGATCCTTCTGCCTCCACCCCACACCCCCAATAGCTGGGACCAGAAGCGTGTGCCACTGTGCCCAGACTTTTGCATTTTTTGTGTGTGCTAGGGATTGTCCAAGGCCTTGAGCATGCTAAACAAATACTCCACCATTGATCTATGCCCCTAGTGATGTTACATCTTTGATAATGTGTAAACACATGGTATACCTCGTCTCTTAGAGCCAGAGAGTAATATGAAGGTCTCAAGATGCTTTCAGTATGTTTCAGAAAGATCTGTTTTCTACAGATAAACTTGATGTAGACTGATAGGGATGCTGTGTGGAGGGTTGAAAATACTTACGGACCTTGACATGTTTTCCCATCGGCATATATGTAGACCTTGCCTGGCTCTCTTTATGGTCAGCCAAGGGGGACAGTATATGCTAGAGTGGTGTGGAGTTCCTGCCAGCTCTAACCAGCTGAATCAGTGGCTGGGTAAATCGCAGGGCTCCAACATTCTCCTGCTGCTCACCTTGTCCTCATGCTGGGAAGAGTGGCGCTGACTCTGCTCTCTTATGTCTCCTCTAGGATTACTACAGCATCCCGTTTCCCACACCCACGACTCCACTAACTGGGAGGGATGGTAGCCTGGCCAGCAACCCTTATTCCGGTAGGACTGGGTTGGGGTTGAACAAAAGAGTTACTGACAGAAATCAGATTAGTAGCAAGAAGTGACCTGGTTCTCACTGTAATTAAGATTTTACCATAGAAGTTTGGAATGGATGTGGTGAATGGGTGTTGGTTTAGTCATCATCATGCCAAAGATGGGCTTGTGACACCTTTTTCTTTTAAAGCCCACTTTCTATTGTCTACCAGTAATTTTTAGATGAAACATTTATTTAAAAAAAAAAAAAGAAAAAGAAACATTTATTTCGTCATGCTGGGCTTTGAACCTAGAGCCTCTCATATGCTAAGCACATGCTCTACCATGGAGTTACACCCCTAGCACCTTCAGATCATATTAGGTAGAACTTGGTTTTCAGTTCTGAGCTGGAGTGTTCCCCATGGGAGGAGCCAAGGAGGAGTGAAAAGGGGTGAAGAGGGAAGAAAACAAGTGGGCAGAGAAATCATACAGCAACTTCGTTCTGGCATCCACTACTGCCACAGCGTTGTACAGTTCCTCAGCGTTAGTCTTGACTAGCATTGTGCTAAATGGAGCTGCAAAGAAATGTAATTCAAGGAATGCAACTTTAAAACATCTTTAATGGGACCTCTTGCAATCTTGTGAAACCAGAGAAGGTAATTCTGCATTGGTGTTGAGGTAGAAGAAACAGGTACATTTAGTCTCTCCTGTCACAGGTGACCTCACAAAGTTTGGCCGTGGGGATGCCTCCTCCCCAGCTCCGGCCACAACCTTGGCCCAACCCCAACAGAACCAGACGCAGACTCACCACACCACGCAGCAGACATTCCTGAACCCGGCGCTGCCTCCTGGCTACAGTTATACCAGCCTGCCATACTACACAGGGGTTCCGGGGCTCCCCAGCACCTTCCAGTATGGGCCTGCTGTGTTCCCTGTGAGTACCTGGCCTCAGTCCCCTCATGGGGAAGGGTTCTAGCCTTGGATGTTCTCTAGCTATCAAAACCATGATTCTTTCATAATGGATGAGGTTCCACTTTGGGCCTGTTTCTTTCCTGGAAAAGGGGAGTGGAGCTGGAATTGGTGGAATTAGAATAGGGATCAGCTGTCTTAGAATTAGTCCTCAGTAAAATGTGATGCCATACAGCTTTGCTTCCCTCAGACCATCATTAATTCCTGCTTCCACTGCCCTGTTCCCTTCCTATAAACTACCTCTTATCTTCACAGCTAGATTCTGGAAATTTTAGTAAGAATCCCATTTTACTACGTATTAAAACTGGCCAGGCTACATGAGGTTAGGTAGCCACCTGAATGCCCAGGCTCTGGAGTAGGAGTGGTCTGACCGTCCTTTAAAGCCCACTTTCTATGGTCTGCTGGTGATTTATAGATGAAAGATTTATTTTGTTGTGCTGAGCTTTGAACCTAGAACCTCTCACATGCTAATAAGCACACGCTTTACCATGGAGTTATATCCCCAGCGCCTTCAGATCACTTTAGGAGAACTTGGTTTGACAACTGGTCTGACAGTCCTACAGTGAATGCCACATTTCACTGCAGCTCTGGCCTTTTTGCTCTTTAGGTGGCTCCTACCTCTTCCAAGCAGCATGGTGTGAATGTCAGTGTGAATGCATCGGCCACCCCCTTCCAACAGCCGAGTGGATATGGGTCTCATGGATACAACACTGGTAAGCTCCTCATGGCCCTGGCTTAGTGGTCTCTGGGGTGTTACTGAGTGACTTTCAGGGAGAAGGACTTGGTGCTTGAGAACTGGGTTGGCAAGGGTGTGCTGCTCGACACATACGATTATTAATGCTTAACTAACTTGAGTGCCTGGAGCAGCACCAGCAGAAGAACTCGATACTAATACATGTATCTGCTTCTCAGGATGGGAATGCTCGAGGGAATATATGTTGGCCATTAAACTATGTCATCTGGCCTAAACTTTGGGTGAGAAGTAGGGCAGGGGCCCCAAGATTTTGCTGAGATATCAGTGGAGGCAAGTGTTACCGAGAGTACAAAAGAGGACATGTTCACTGGAGAGGAGGGGTAAGTGCTTTTCTAGCTGGCAGACTATGGTAGGTTTGGCTTAAGTGTCTTAACTTTATTCCTTAGCTGGAAGACATATGATATGGAGAGAAAGGAGTAAGCATCTTGACTCCTCAGTAGAATGAGAATTGGTCTGAGAATATTGGACCTTTAGGTTCCTTCGTTTGTATGACTGGTCTTCATGCATGGTCCACTGCACACGTGATAGGCAGGGAAATACAGGAGTCTTCTGGTTTTATACTGATCCAAAAGATACTTAGCCCAGTCCCTTCCTTCCATACCTGAATCTGTGCTGCACTTACGGAGGATGGGCGTAAGAAGTCATCTTTGAATAAAACAATTCTTTTTTCAGTGACTTTTAGGTACATAGGGGAGGAATATTGCTGCAGTTGCTAGGGATTGGGGTTGAGGGTTGTCCTTCAAAGTGCTCAGCTCAGTTACAGTTGAGTGGTGATTTGGATGAAGCAGCATCAGTGTTCTTCACCTTTGTGTGGACTCCAGTGAGTAAATTACCAAGGTTTTCAGTAATTGGGTAACTGCCTAAGCTGAGTGCAAAAGGCAGTAAGTCTAGGAATTATCAGCCAGGTGGAGCTTTGAACTGTGCTGTACAGCATAAGAGTGGGTCATAATTTAAATTTAGAAACCCTGAGAAGCTCCACTGAGATTTAATATCTAGGCTTCTGTGGTTCTCACTGAGCAGAGTCTGCCCTGACCCTTGATGGGGGAGGATTATAAACTGGATTTGGCATGGCCCCATTGAAGAACATGAAGATTATGCCTTATCTTGCCCATTTACGAGAATATGAAGTAGGTGGCTGATAAAATAGGAGAGGTGACATATCTGATTCTGGAGGCCCTAGCTTATCACCTCCCTTAAGATTTCAGGACCCTGTTATAACAGCCCTTTGAGAACCCCCCAGTTCCTACCCTGCAGAGGGCTCTTGTCATTCATTACTCATCAACCTCTAAATTCATTTATTTTTATGTATTTGATTCCTTTTAGGAAGAAAATATCCACCCCCTTACAAGCATTTCTGGACGGCTGAGAGCTAATTTGGCCCAGGCTGGGGGCTGTGTTTTGTGTGTGTGTATAAATTTGCACTGAAGTCTTGTTTCAGAAACCAGACCACTGAGGAGAGCCTGCTGAGCTGAGGCCATGCCTGCGTGGCTTGGGGAAATGAGTTGGTGGATACCTTCTGGGCTTGCCCTCCCCCATTTCCCTCTCCCCCATGTGTCAGACCCTGTCTTACCCATTTCGAGTTCAAGCGGTGCAGCACCTCCGAAGCATCAATGCACACACCTGCTGTTGCTTTTGATTTCTGGAAGGCATGTAGTTTCAACTTGTAACAAAAATATTTGTAGTCTTCAATAAACTGTGGTATTTCTTTAGCTAACTCTGGCGTTCTTTCCGTGCATGTCTTTCTGGAAACTAGGAACCAATGTTGTGTTGAGAATGAAGGGTGGAGGGTGGCCTTTTCACTCAAACCCCAGCATAGCCAAAGAGCTGTTAATTTTTCAGTGTGGTTGTTTTTAAGTGGGGGGAGGGGAAATGGCTTCAGTTTCTACACTGTGGATTGGTAGGTAAAGAAAGCTATTTATCCCTGATTCCCCATGCTTATATCTCTTTACTTTTCCATTTAGCTCTTTCCCTTGCCTTTGACATAAACAGAAGGGAAAAAACAAAAAAGTGTAGCATGTCAGGTCATGGTGAAGGCAGAAGAGATGGTGTTCAAAGCTGTTGTTAGGGAAGTATCTTTCAAGGCTTACTTCCCATATTTGATTCCCAAAGGCCCACTGGCTGATTGAGATCTGATGGTCATTTGTGATCAGCTAGTTGATAACTCAGACTCTGGAAACTGCTAGCCTAACATTGTTCTTGTCCTATGGCTTCTCAGAGATTGTAGATGATGAGTCGATGTGCACTTGTGGGTGCAGCTGAGGATGTGTGGGAAGTTTGGTCAGACCTGACTATGGACATTAAGCCTGACTCAGCCCCTGGACTAGTATACCATCACCCTTCGTCTGTAGAGTTAACTTGGACAGTGAGAGCGTCACCCGTGGAAAACCAAAATAATCAGCTTTCCTTGTATTTGTCCCTAGCCCTATGGAGTAATTTTATCCTGTGGCGTGTGACCAACATTCCCAGGGGCAGCTGTGCTGAGATCGGTTCTTGTTTCTCCCTACCATCCACATTGTGTTGGTATGATTATCACTGTTTGGGAGGGGGGCAGGCAGGGCATTTTGCTGTTAGAAGGAAAGCAAGAGAACTTTACTCTGAGGATCTTTCTAGTAATTGTAGTGAAGAGTAGGGAAACCAATAGCCATGGTTTTCTAAGTTTCTAATGTTTGCACTGAGGCCATTATGGCTACTGCACAGTATTGTCTTTTCCTGTGTTTCTAGTCCCTTCAGCCCCATATCTAATATAAGGCCTCTGGACTAGAAGCTGGTTTTTAGGTAGCCTTGCCTCTGGAAAAAAAAATAAAAAGATCAGGAAGGGGCATATTAAAATACTTTATTTCTCCCTGCCACCCAGCTTGGGTGATCATTTCTACCATCCTCCCTAGGTAACCTAGCCTTGTTTTGCATAGAGTGACCAAGTGAGCTGTGTGAGCCTTAGTAAAGATAAATCATTGTCTCTTTAGGTTATCTTTATAAAGTTGCATTTATATCCTGTTTATTCCATCTTCAGTCTCAACCTTGCACACATACCTCCTTACTAGCTTTCGCCTTTTCCATAACTGAATCGTTCTCACCCAGTATTTGGCTGCAAGGGCAACTGGAGTTTCAAAAAAGGAAGGAGAAGAAACATACCCCCTACCCACCTCCATTAGCTCCTTAAGAAATTCTGGTATCATCCCCTTCTTTTATTTGAGTGCCTTCAAAGTGTATAGTTGATACATTGGAGATGTGGAAGTATTTTGCTTGGTTTTTGTAGTTCTGTTTTTTTTTTTTTTCCTAGTTGGTATTTTCTCCTCCCTGAAACTTTCTGAACTTACGATGTGGGAGGGTTTTCCGTGTTAAGGTGCTGCTTCCCTTGTGAAGATCTAAAGTGACGTGCAAAGTGGGCTTAACTTAGGAAGCCTGTCTTTGTTATAGCCATTGGTTGGGAGGATTTGGGTTGTGGAGTTTGAAGGGGAACTGCTGTTGAATTGTAGGTGAATGAAGGATTTTGTCTTTCTAATTTGGTCACTCTAATACATGCTTCTGAGAACTTCACCACCAGAGTGCTCCTCAGCGGGGGACAGGAGTGTTTGTAAGGGGAAGATCTGAGAGCATAGAGACAAATGCCAAGGTCCTGTTTTTTTTTTGTCTTTAACAAGAAACATGCAAGTTGGGGTATGGTCTAGACTAGAGCTTTTATTTTATGAAGTTGTAAAGTGAAAATTACATTAGGTTTTTTTGTCTGACATAGCCTATAGAAAATAGCCTGCCCCTACACCTCCATCCTTCCCCGCCCTGCACTGTGTTTAGTGTGTGTAAACGGAAATTCATCCTTGTGCCAGTCTTCACATCCTAAAGACAGCCTAGAACAGTGGTGGGAAGCTATGGCATATGTGCCACAGTGGGTTGTTGGTATCATTGAAAGCTCTAAAAGGTTCACCATTACTGGCCTAGAAGTTCCAAAGCTGGACTGTGTGAGCTGAGGTTCAGAGAATGAAAGTGCTATTTGGGGAATAAGTGGGCCTGCTCCTTAGGACTCACCTTATGCTGTGAGGTATGGGTTTTGAGCCCAAAGTCTTAAGGAACAGAAAGAGCCACACTACCCATATCTTCAGGAGAACTAAGTGGAGTTGGGGTAGACTGACTTGAAGTAGATATTAAAAGTTTACTAATTTAAAAATGTATTATCATTTGACTTTGGCACAGATGTTCTTTGAAGCCCCATATGGTAGTAAGGTTTCGTTATGCCCCTTACTCATCTCAAACAGCTCAGCTCACTCTCTCACAGATATTCCACACATATCTGGAAAGGACAAAAGAACCCTTAAGGAGCCTTTGTCATGAATTCTTATCTCTCAGGATTGACCTGAAGGTGGAAAAACAGACCAGAATTCCCTTTCAGTGCTATATAGCTAGAAAGGCTGCAGGCCTCGTTTCACCCCGGGAAGGAGGTGAGGCAGCTCCTGAGCTAATCCTCCTGTCTGTTTCCTCCTCCCCCAGGTGTATCAGTCACCTCCAGTAACACGGGCGTGCCAGATATCTCGGGTTCTGTGTACTCCAAAACCCAGGTAGGTGCCTGGCTGTAGATGGAAGTGGAAAAAGATGGGACAGAGAGGAGGTAGAGCTGCAGTAGTTCTTGCAGCGGGCAAGAACAGTCCTAGGAAAGGTATCAGAACCATCTTATCTTTTCTAAATGAACGATCTAGCTTCAGTTTTCCCAGAAGCTTAAATCCAGCCCTCCTAGAAGCAAGAGAATTATAATAGAAAGGTGAGGTCTGGCCCGCTGTTGTGATGTGATTTACTGTGTAGTTGTTCTTAACCTTTACCCACTCATAACCTTCTCCATAACATTTCCAAGAGAACAGAGGCAAGGATGAAGGGGTGCTAGCTCATTTCACCTTAGTAAATCTGTAACAGGTTGGGAAAGGGAAAAGAACCAATCAAGTACCCTAAAGGAGGCATTTGTAACTTACGTTACCCACGGGTCTGTTTTTTTTTGCTTTTATCCATCAGCATAAAGTTTGCTGTAGTTTCAGGGCACCTGTGGGAGCCAAGACCTTGAATACTTGAGGTACCCCAAATGTGTGATTTTTTTTTTTTTTTTTTTTTAATATCCAAGGACTTGTAGTACCTACCCAGCTTCAGGGATGTGGACGCCAGAACTAGCCAGCACATTTCCCTATGTTCATATACAGCATTAGGTTACAGAGCACTTGCACATCGAACCTCTGGTTTGAGCCTTACAACAGAAGTCAGTAGCATCCCTGTTTATGGATGAGGAAACCGGGGCTGCCAGACTTGAGTCATTTGCCTAGGATTATTAAGGGGTAGGAACAGGGCTGAGACTCGAATATCTGACTTTGGGTGCACTGTCCTGACCATGCTGCTTCCTGAGGGTGGGGGACTCGGGCGCAGAAGCTCCCAGGAGCCTTTGTTGACCCCTTGTACTCTCTCTCCTCCTATCCTGGATAGCAGTCCTTTGAGAAACAAGGTTTTCATTCCGGTACTCCTGCTGCCTCCTTCAACTTGCCTTCAGCCCTAGGAAGTGGGGGGCCCATCAATCCGGCCACAGCTGCTGCCTATCCACCTGCCCCCTTTATGCACATTCTGACCCCCCATCAGCAGCCGCACTCCCAGATCCTTCACCATCATCTGCAGCAGGATGGCCAGGTAATAGTCCTTCCCATCTCTCCTTCCCCTTCCTCTTCCTTCCTGTTCCCTGAAACTGCTTCCCCTTCCTTTTCTCCCCTTTCCTCACCACCACCCTCACCCATTCCTCCCCAGCGCCAGCCAGGGGCACACAGCACATACACAAGCGCACATAACACTAGCGGCCGGCAAAAGGAAATGTGAGAGGAGCCAGATTAAAACCTGTTTTGGGTGCCTTTCTCCTCCACCACCTTCCGTGGCATAGCTATCCTCATCCCATCAGACCTGGGTCACACCTTCCCTCTTACCTCTCCCGGCCTTTCCCCTTCCCCCACATAGCTTTCCCTTTTAATGGTGGAGTTCTATTGTCAAAGTTTGTCCCTTTATTTTCCATATATCCTGGTTCTGCCTCAGCTACCATATTTGCAGATGATTCTCTGTTGCCAGCACCAGCAGGAGGAGCAGGTAATGAAACTGAATGATGCTATGCTTGAACCCACTCCTTTTCAGTCCCCATTTCACTTCCACAGCCTCAGGGAACTTGAAAAGACTGCGCGGTCACAAATCGGGATACACAAACATAACAGACACCTTGCTGAGCTCTCTGGCCTCCCCGTCCTCTCCTCCTCCCCTCCTCAACACCCTCTTTATCTTTGTACCCTTGGTCAACTCTGGAAAACACTTGGTTACCAGAAGGGAAAAACTGGACGGCATCTCGAGCCTGGGGCCCCAGTTGGTCTCTCCCGTCTTATCTGCGGCGGGCTCACCAACATGACACTTGGTAGTGGGTAGATCGTGGGCAGTGCAGCATCTCTGGAGAGCTCCACTGCAGCTGCCTGAGGAGCTAGAATAAAGGCTTCCTTGCTAAAGACAGCTTTCCAAATAGAGGGGATTAATGGGGATGAGTGAAAAGAATTATGATCACTTATCTCCAAGAGGTGATAGTTCTCATAGTAACCCCCTTTTCTTTCAGACTGGGTGGGAGTTAGTAATATTAAAAATGAGTAGAACTGACTTATTTTCAAAGGTCCTGTTTTCATCTTTCCCCTACTGAAATGTCAAAAATGCCTTGTAGTTTATAAAAGAGGAGCGCTGCCAGCTCTGGAAACTAAACTGTCTCTGTATAGTTGAGAAGTAAGCATCACAGTAGGTTCTGTGTGAAGGGAACGGGCAAGCAAGACAGTTTACCCATCTCCGTCAGAAGATGTTACAGATTTGTCCCACTAACTAGACACCTTTTTCCTCCCCATCGTCCTCCCATTTCCCTCCAGACGGGCAGCGGGCAACGTAGCCAGACCAGCTCCATCCCGCAGAAGCCCCAGACCAACAAGTCTGCCTACAACAGCTACAGCTGGGGGGCCAATTGAGGCCCTGACCCTCTTCTCCCGGTCCCATCTTCTGAGAGGGCTTCTCAGCCTGGAAAGTACGGAAACATCAAAGAGAGAAAGGAATGTTGAGGGGTTGTGCAGCCCCCCACCCCAGCGGCCCACCCCATGCCTCAGCTTCACATCTCCCATTCCCATCCCATTCCCACCTTGTTGTATGTATTATAGGATTTGTATTTTCTCCCCTCCCTCGTCCTCCTCTCCCTTGCATTCAAGATTATGAAACTTTGCTGTGGGCCCTGCCTTTCCTTCACTTCTTCCTGTTCACCCTGGTGGTGTATGGGTGAGGAGGGAGGGGGGACCCCCCCAAATATATATCAGCCCAACAGCCCTAAGTCTCCTCCTTTATTATTAGGAAAACAAAGCGACAACAAAAAAGCGTCATGAATATGAAAAGCATTGTCAGATTAATTAGTTGAAGTGGTTTTTTTTTTTTTTGTACTGTGTCCTCAAATTTAATGGATTAATGTGTCTTGTATATATAAAAAGAAAACCTCTACCTTCAGCCTCTGCCCATTCTTGCTCCGTCTAGGATATCCTCAGTCTCGTCGATGAGCAGCTTGGTGAATAAGTATTCCCGTGTCAACTGGGCTTCCTCTTGCAGGCCTCGGAGGCAGTGGAATAAAATGAAATCTTTGCCCTTTAAAATCTTCTGACCTTAATGTGCTAGTATTTTGCCCTTGAGGGGATTCCCTTCCCTTCACCCCTAAGAATTTCACAGTGTGACTGGAAAGAACCACTACAAATCTACATTTTCTACAGAAGCAGCAGGTCTGAGGCAGTGAGGTGGAGGGAGAGTGATTGGGTGGAAAGTGGTTGAGAAGCTGAAACTGTCTCAAAGAAGCGGCTTTATGAAATCTAAGCATGACTTAAGATGGGTCCAGGCGAATAAAACCGAAAAGGAGGCTGAGGGAAACATTTGCCATGGGCTGGGGCCCCTTCCCAAAAGCCAACTCCAAGCAGTTCTTGTTTCCTGCGTGCTTCTCTGTGGCTCAGCAATACCCCACCCCTTGAGAAGGAGTATAGGTAAGATTTGGGTCGGGAAGCATGCAGAGGCAGAGGCTTTTGAGAGTCAATGATACGAAAGCTGATTTATTGTTTTCCCCAGCACTAGGGCTCACACCCAGGGGCAATCAACCATTCCCCAGCCCTTCCCCCTTAAGAGATGGGTCTCCTGTTGCCCAGGGTGGCTTCCTGCTTCTGCCTCCCGGGAGGAGTTGGGACTTCACAAGGCTCAGGCCACGGTACCAGCCTGGAAAGGACTGAATTCCTCGTTCCTTCCCTGGCTGGCCTAGGAGTCCTCGATCTTGCCGGTCTGCAGAAGCTGTGTAGCAGATGTGTCAAATCCCCGGCAGGTGTGGAGAGATGAATTTCATGCCTCATGTCCATTCGGGGGTGGGGAGTTCAGTACTTGGTAAACGCTGTCAGTCCCATTAATGTTAGACGTACCCGGGTCCGTCTAGAACCACGAGCTGGGGCACAGCGGCCCGTGCCTCGGGCGGGCCGCGGGGCGAGGGTGGCCGCGGCAGGTTCAGGTTCGCGTGTGCCGCTGCCCTGCCCTCTGGCGGCCACGGGGACCACGGCGTGAACTCTTTACAACTCCGTGGGCCGGGCCCGCAAGCACGAAGGAGGATCGACCCGACCCAGCTGGGAGGCGGTCACTGGAAAACGAGAATTTGGCACGCTCGCCCTTTCACAAGCTTAAAGGTACGGTAAAGAGGCAGCCTTTCCACTTGGAGAAGCACCGTCCCTGCCTCTTCCCCTGTCTTGGCTTCCGGTCTTACAGTCGTTTTACGACAGTGCCGTGTCTCAGGCTTGCTTTCCGGCAGTGTGGACTGACGCGTCGCTCAATTTCCGACAGCGCACAACTGGCTGTCCCCTGGTGCGAATGGGCCACGGGAGGGCTTCAAAGGTTCGAGTCCCAGTACGGAATGAGTCTCTTTGACCTTTTTCGGGGCTTTTTCGGCTTTTCTAGACCTCGGAGGTGAGAGTAGATCTGGGTATTTTGCGGGGAGCTTGGCCCCTTCACCCTATTTTTGGAAAAACTTCTTCCACTCTTGCGGAGCAGATAGAAGTCACAACATTGAGCGCGCACCCCGTGACAGTAACCAAGGCGGTCGTTAAGGAGAAATAGTAGCCAGAGCTTTTCTCCAGCCCGGGGTGATGCAACAGGGACCCAGGCAGAAAGACAATGCGGGTTTAGGGAGGAGAATGGTGAGCTAATGAGCTGGACTTTGGGAGGGGGCGGGGCTGGGGACTCCGCAGAAGACCCAGCGGGCGGAGTTTGGGAAGAGTTTCGAGGTGAGGACTGAGAAAAACAAAGACAAGAATCGGAAAAATCTGTCAGCCAGTCCTCCAAACTTCTCAACTTTCCAGACCCCTGCTTTTGCCCTACTTTGCCATCCATGAATTGATTTTCTGCCTTAAGTAGTGCTGAAGTCTTGGTGGTTTACCTGCCTCCACCTTCAGCCACAGAGATCCCTTTTTTGGAGGGATGACTCGCGATGAAGATGACGATGATGAGGAAGAGGAAGAAGAGGGAGCTACCTGGAGCCATGGGAGTCGGAGGTTTGACAGTCCCCAGCCCCCGGAGGAATTTGGCTTTGGCTTCAGCTTCAGCCCAGGAGGAGGGATGCGTTTCCAGGATCATTTTGGCTTTGATGACCTAGTACGGGATTTCAACAGCATCTTCAGCGAGATGGGGGCCTGGACCTTGCCTTCTCACCCTCCTGGTGTGTGGGTTTCCCTGGGGGAGAACCGTGGGTTTCTGTGGGCTGGTGGGTGAAATAAGGAGCCTGCTGGGAGTAGTGGGGGATGGAAAGCGAGAGGAGACTGATGCTTCCAGGGAGATTTAAGTCCCACTCCAGCATCCACCTGCCGCCTTTCCTCAGAACTTCCAGGTCCTGAGTCAGAGACACCTGGTGAGAGACTGCGGGAGGGACAAACACTTCGGGATTCAATGCTTAAGTACCCGGATAGTCACCAGCCCAGGATCTTTGGGGGAGCCTCGGAGAGTGATCCGGGAACCGAATCCCCAAGGTCAGCTCCAGGATGGGGGTCCCCGAGACCTTTTCATAGGGTGAGTACTCCATCTGGCCTGAAGGGAAAGTAAAGTGTAACGACCGCAGTCCTTGGTGAAATCTCATGTTAGAGTTGCAGTTCCTTTTTAGTGATTTATGTTTCCTCCTCCTCTCTCCCCTTCTCACCTCTTTTTCATTTCTCTTTGTGCTGGGGATTGAACCAGGGCCTTGTTTATGTTGGGCACCTACATCCCCACCCTGTTTTCTATATTAAGTTTCTTGCAGGATATTCTTTGGGGGAAATGGAGTTCTGTTTCTTGTTTTTAAAACAAAGACCCACAAACTACTGGTCTAGATGATTCTTGGATAAGGCAGGATTGTTGGGGAGGACAAGACAGAATTATTTCAGGAAGGAGGAAAGGTGGAGTAAATAGAGCTCCAGGGAAAAGGGGTTTTGAAACTTGGGAGCAGTTTGGAGAAAAGTGTCTTTTCACCTTCTGTGGCTTCTTCTACAGTTTGATGACGTATGGCCTGTGACTCCCCATCCTAGAGCCAGAGAGGACAATGGTGAGTCTAGAGGGAGAGGGTATTTACCACCCCGGTGTTTTCCTCTAGTTAAACCTGTTCCCTCTCCCCAAAGTGCGTTTCTGCTACACGTCTCCTTTTCCCTTGGACTCTCTTGGTTCTTAATTTCTCTGCCCTTCCAGATCTTGATTCGCAGGTTTCCCAGGAGGGTCTTGGCCCAGTTCTACAGCCCCAGCCCAAGTCCTACTTCAAGAGCATCTCTGTGACCAAGATCACTAAGCCAGATGGGGTGAGTTCGGGGAGAGGGGTGAAGGGTACTGTGGCCAGGGAACATCCTGGAAAGAGGGACATGTGTAAAGAAACCGCTGAACTGGCCAGGCATGGTGCCACACACCTGTAAGCCCAGCTACTCAAAAGGCTGATGCAGGAAGATTGCACGTTTGTGGCCAGCTTGGGCAACTTAATGAGACCTTGTCTCAAAATAAAAGTAAGTAAAAGGGCAGGGAATGTAGTTCGGTGGGTGTTTACCTAGCGTGTGTGAAGCCCTGGTTTAATCCCCAGTATTTTTGAAAAGAACGAAAGAAACCACTGAACTCAGCTTTAGTGACGTTAGGAGCAGTGAGGCTTCTGCTTGTAGGTAGTGGAGGAGCGCCGGACCGTGGTGGAAAGTGAGGGCCGGCGGGAGACCACAGTGACCCGTCAGGAAGCAGACAGCAGCCCCAGCGCTGGTGAGTGAAGAGTACAGATCCAAGCCCATCTCGTAACTCCTGGGGGAGACGCAACTCTGACCTTTGTGCCCTTTAATGTTGTCCCTTCCCTTTGCTTCTCTCTACCTGGTTTTTACTTCATCTATCTGTGTGTCTGCCTTTCTTCCTTAGATCCAGAACTGCCAAGACCTCCAGCTCTGGACGACGCATTTTCTATACTGGATTTATTCTTAGGACGTTGGTTCCGGTCCCGGTAATCTTGTTAAACTACAGAGGCCTCCAGGTCCTTTCCATGTCCCACTCCTTGCTCACACTCAGCAAGCTTAGTGTCTTCTGCCACCTCAGGGTCTCGGGAGTGTGCATCAGGGAACAGGGATTACATCAGTCTGTCATTCATCTGGGCTGACCAATAAAACCTTTATTTATGTTAAGTGTCTTGTCTTGGTTTTGTTAAAGCTATTTCACTTTCCAGAACCTTGCAGGGCTTTCCCCATTATCTTGGCTTACAATCTTCTCTTTAATTTTTAATTTTTTGTTCCACTTCAGAAACCTGATTTGGCTGGGCGTGGTGGCATATGCCTGTAATCCCAGCATTAGGGAGGCTGAGGCAGGAGGATCGTTGCGAGTTCAAAGCCAGCCTGGGCTACAAAGTGAGCTC
>NW_004955545.1:820454-824598 GCF_000276665.1 Chinchilla lanigera
CTCGAACTCCAAATGATCCTCCTGCGTCAGCCTCCCGAGTGCTGGGATTACAGGCGTGCACCACCATGCCCGGCTGTTTTATTTTCATATCTGTTAGGAAACTATAACTAGCACAGACATTACTAGATGTTTTTTCTCATTAACAGCTGTTTGCAGAGCTGGGTGTCGTGGTGCACACTTAAAATACCAGAACTTCAGTAAGCTGAGGCAGAGAGATGGAGAGTTTGAGGCGGGATGCCCAAGGCTACACAGGAAGTTTGAAGTCCACCTGTAACACAGTGAGACCTTGTCTTAAACAAAGATTGTTTTAGCACTGCTGTGAGGAGTGGCAGACTTTCCACATTTGTTTACTTCAGATTTCTCTGAAAACCACTTAAAATGATGATGAAGAGTTCTTCTGGAGAGACATGTTACAGGAACCAGGGACAGAAATGACTGCAGTGAAACATCTTACTCCCTTATATTTTGGTGAACAGAAGTTGTTCATTAGCTGCATTTTTCTGTTCTGTCTTAACAAATCTCTTCTAATCCAAGGTTGAAAGGATACTCTTCTACCTGTCTGATATGTTTGATAGTTTCTCTTAAGTTTTTAAATTCTCGGGCTGGGGATTTAGCTCAGCGGCACAGCACTGCCTGGCAAGGGCAAGGTCGTGAGTTCAATTCCCGGTACCGGAAAAAAAACAAAAAAAAGTTTTTAAATTCTCTTGAAATTTATCTTAGAGATGCATCACGGGACAAATTTTATTCTTTTCCATTCAGAAAAATGTACTAATAACTAAAAATGTACTAATAATATAAACATTTACAAATACACCTGTGCTTGATCTTTCTATTCCTCTATCATTAATTTATTTGTCTTTTTGCCTATTTCACACTTTTTAAAAGTTTGTACGGTGGTAGTGTTTGAACCCAGGATCTCCACACTGACAAACTGAGTAACATCTCCACCCCTTTTTATTTTTTGAGACAATCTTACTAAGCTGTTATATTGCCCACATGGGGCTCAAACTTGTGATCCTCCTACCTCAGCCTCCCAGAATCTTGGGATCTGTATTACACTTTTATTTTTTTTTAAGTTTTAAACTTTTGGTTTTTTGAGACGGTCTTGCTATGTAGTTCAATCTGGCCTGAACTCACCAAGTAGCCCAGCCTGGCCTCAAACTTGCAGTGATCCTTCTGCATCAGCCTTGCTAATGCTGAGATTACAGGTGTGCACCTCCATGCCCACCAGCGATATCACACTTCTAAATATCAGAGTTGTATTTATTTTATTTATTTATTTATTTATTTTTTTTTTTTTCCGGTACCTGGAATTGAACTCACGACCTCGCGTTTTCCAGGCAGGCACTGTGCCGCTGAGCTAAACCCCCGGCCCCTATCACAGTTGTATTTAGTACAGCAAATCTTCCCACTTTTTCGTTCTTCCCTAACTTTTCCAGTATATAAGAATAATAGTGATTTTTTTCCACTCAACTTTTTTAGAGTTTCACCATAAATATAAAAGGAGCCAAAATCACCAGCTACCTGAGGAAAGCCTGTAAGGTGAGTGATAGAGACTCAAACAGAAGAAGCAATTTAGAAGAAACAGACTGCAGAGAAATGAAAACTTAGCACCTACACAAATCTTTATGGTCCTTAGAAATAGGAGATAGCATATCCTTAACACTAGAGCAGGATACTATGAAAAAGAACAAAATAAGAACTTTTGGTAGCTAACAAATGTGAACAGAAATGGAAAAGCATAGATTTTTGAAGACAAACTTGAGGAAATCTCCAAACAAAGTAGGTGATGAAAAAGAAGAAAGGGTTGAGGAAGAACAAAAACAACCACAAAAGAATATAGGAAACAGGTATAAATCATCAGTGAAATAAATGAAAACATCCCAGAATGGACCGATGTTACTTTCTAACCTGAAATGACCCACATGCTGGATACAAGGATGAAAACAGATCAATCCCCACACATCCTGGGAAAGCTCACAACCCTTGGGACAAAGCAGAAGTCTAAAAGTCTGAGACAGACCAGTCCGAGAGGATCAGGAATCAGAACCAAACAGCAACAAGAATTAGTAAGATAATGGCGCCGCTTGTCCTGCCGGCCAGCTGCACACCCAACTGCTTGGGTGTCAAATTAAATATCAACGAACAAGGGACTACCTACAATGGCATACCCCCCATTTGTATTAAAAACAAAGGGAATTCTGTCACTTAGGACAACATGGATGGGGCCCCAGAGGACATTATGGCCAGTGAAATGAATCATAGAAGAACATGCTGCATGAGCTCATTTATGTGGAATCTCAAAATTGAACTCCAAGGAGAATGGTGATATCCAGGGCCCAAAGGTGAGGGCATTGGGGAAAAGTTGGTCAAAGGATACAAAAGCCCAGCTAGATAGGAGAAATAAATTCTAGAGATGTGCTGTACAACACAGTGACTATAGTTAATAAGTGTTTCGGTCTTTACACAGTGCTGGCAGAAGCCAGGCATGGTGGCGCACGCCTGTAATTCCAGCACTAGGATCACCATGCACGCCAGGCCAGCCTGAACTAAACAGCAAGACCCTGTCTCAGAAAACAAAACAAAAATTGCTGGGCGAGCTTGGGAAGGCTAAGGCAGGAGGATCACACATTGCAATCCAGCCCGAGGCTACATCCGCTTTCAAAACAAAAAAATAAAAAGAGCTAAGGATAAAGCTCAGCACTCTTGGAATTCAGTCTCCACTACAAAAAAGAAAAGGTTTTTATTTTTCATCTGTCTGACGCTTTTTTGTTTTTGTTTTTGCTAAGAATATAGATTTTAAGTGTTATCACACACACACACACACACACACACAAAGTATATGAGGTAATGTATTGTTAATTAGCTTGACTTAGCCATTCCACAATGTATATATGTCAAAAATATGTTGTACATGATAAATATATACTTCTTGTCAAATATGAATGTTTAAGAGCTGGGTACAGTAGCATACATCTGCAGTCCCAGGTTGCTGGAGGCTGAGGCAGGAGCATCATGTGAGCCCAGGATTTTAAGGCCAACCTGACCAACATAACAAGATCCCATCTCAAAAAGAAAAAAAAGAAGAAAGCAAAGGAAAAAAACATGACAATGGAGCAATGCTTTCAAAATACTGAAGGTGCTGTGTGTGGTGGTGCATGCCTGTAATGAGAACACTGGGGAGGCTGAGGCAGGAGGATTGCTTCAAGTCCAAGGCCAGCCTGGGCTACACAGCCTGGACTACATAGTGAGACCCTGCCTCAAAAACACAAAAAAGCATACAAATTTGACATTGGTTGTGGTTGTGATGGTACACACCTGTGTTTGCAGCATTCTGAGAGGCAGAAGCAGAAAGATTGCAAATTCAAGACCAGCCTGAGTAATTTTAGCAACTTAGTCAGAACTTGTCTCAATATAAAAAACAAAAAAGGGCAGACATTACCCCACTGTAAAGTGCCTGGGTTCAATTGCCAGTACCAACAACAACAAAAGAACAGCAACAAAAAAACCTCTGTGGAGGCCCAGACTTTTATTTTAGCAGACAAGGATTTCAAAGCAGATTTAATAAATACGTTAATGACATACAGAAAAACATTGTACAATGGTAAAATAAATAGGTAGAGAAATGGAATCTGTAAAAAAGAAACAAGTAGAGTCAGGCACTCTGACACATACCTTAATCCAAGCTACTGGGAAGGCTGAGGCAGGAGAATTGCAAGTTTGAGATCAGCCTCAGGAATTTAGTGTGACTCTGTCTTAGAATTTTATGTTTTTGGCCACTGTGAGTCTCTTTACTCACTCAGTCTCACTCTGCACAGTGTACTTCTTACCCACCTTCAATAAATGTTTACCTCCACAACCTTTTCCACGTGTCTTGTCCAATACACCAAGGAGCTGGAAAGACTTCCCCTGGGACCCACCATCTGGTACTATTTTCTTGGTGAGCCATCCTGGAGGCCCTAGCAAGTGCCATGGGAAACACCTGGCAGATGTCAGAAACCTCATCATTAGGCTGGATCCTTCAAAATTAGAACCAATTTGACCCTGACAATCTGAAGAAAAAAAACCACTTTATCTTCTATTGCAATACCGTTTGGGTCCAGTATGAACTAGGAAATGGCAAACGATGGAGACAGGATTCCAG
>NW_004955545.1:826103-840067 GCF_000276665.1 Chinchilla lanigera
GGGCAAAGAACTTTTGGGCTGATCTTCAGAAGGTCCCAGTAGGTTTGCGGATGGGTTTCAGACTCTGACCCTTGCTTTGACCTCTCATGGGGAGAAATCCAATTTGTCTTGGCCACTGGATGGACCCAGATGAAAAGCAGAGACTCCTAGCAGAGGCCAAGAGAGGCGCAGATGAGCAATATGCTTCAGAGAGAAGCCAGTCACCCCTGAGAGGTTACTGTCCCTCTGAAATAATACAGGGATGAGCTAAGCATAAGGTCTGAAGTAATGACTGCCCTTACCAAGGGAATAGAAAGATGCACTAAGAAACCTGTTAAGCTGGGTATGATGGTACACGCTTATAATCCTAGCACTCAGGAGGCTGAAGCAGAAGGATCACTGCAATACTGAAGTCAGCCTGGGCTACATTGTGAAACCCTGTCTCAAAAAACAAATACAAAGCAGCAAAACAACAACAATGAAACAAAAAAACTGTTAATTATGAAAAGGTAAGAGAGGTTGCACAGGACAAAGAAAAAAATCCAGTTGTCCTTCATACCTATTTAGTCAACCAGCCCCAGAGATTTAGTGCAAATTACAAAAACTTCACATGGGTCCCAGACCCCTTTGGGCCAGTTGAAGGATGCAGCCTTTTCCATGGTCAACAAGCAAGAGCTTGCCAGGTGTGATGGCCCACACCTGTAATCCCAGCACTCAGGAGACTGAGGCAGGAGGAGCACTGGGAGTTTAAGGCCAGCTTGAACTGCATAACAAGACCCTATCTTAAAAACCAAACCAAACTGAAACAAAATAATCAGGATCTGGAGGAGGATGAATATCATAAAATAATCTTATAAATTTTGTCCGGTATTAAATCTTTTCCCTTATAAACACTGAGTACAACAAAAGTGGTACCAGGAGTGGGGTATTACTGTGACATTACCTGGCTATGTGGCTTAAGAGCCTTTGGAATTGATTTGGAAAGGTTTTGAGAGACTAGCCAAAGAGGCAGCTCCTATATGCTGTAAACTATATGGGAGACTCTGGTGAGAGCCTGGAAGATCAGAGTACTGATGGAAATGCTGCCAGTTAAGATGAGGCTTAGGAGGCCTCCCTTGAGGACTGTTTGGCTACTGGATTCCAGGTGGTGTATATTGTTCTTTGGCAGGAAGTTGGTCTGCATTTTGCTTGTGTTTAGAGATATTTCCTGGATGGAAGAAAAATTTCAATGCAGTCTACTGTTGGGATGGTGGCATGGTTACTACTGAAGGCTTTTGGCCAGATCTATGTTGGAAATTAAGAGCAGAGAGCCAGAAGGGTGATTCAAAGCATTTGGCCAGAGGGAAGGCTCTAGTGGAGCTATGAATCGCAAGGATGAAACCAGAGGAGAACACCATGAGACGGACAATGAAAAAATGATCCAAAGCCTTTCACCAGAAGAAAAGCATGTATTGGAAATGCAGGAGATCCCTTGGGGCATTTCTTAGTGTTGCCCCGCCCAGTTTGTTTAAAAGTTAATGGGAAGCAAGGTCTGTGACTATAATAGCTCTCGTAAATGTTATTTTATTTTTTATTTATTTTTTGTATCAAGAATAGAACTCAGGACCTTGCGCTTGCCAGGCAAACACTTGCGCCATTGAGCTGTATCTCTGGCCTGTAAATATGATTTTAATGTACTTTTTAGATATGTGTTTGTAATCAGGATATTTAGTAAAACTACTGTGGTTTTCATCTTGAATTTTGAGCACCCTTTGAATATTTGCTTTTGATGTGGAAATGAATGCAATAAGAATTGTATGTATGTAATTGTTATATTAATCAAGACTAAGACATGTTAATGTTTCACAAATCTGCCCCTGGAGACTATGGTTTAAGGAAAAGTGTCTGGTTCTCAAGTTGACTAGGAGCGGATTAACTAATGGTCAGTTTGGAACAGCTGAACTGAATCAGCATGGTGCTGGGTGGGGAAGGCCCACCTGAGGATTGTTGCCAACAACATAAAAAGAAAACTGAAGAGGAAGATGGTGTGCTGTTGATTTTCCTGGAGAAGCTTGTTGTGCTGGTTTTCCTGATAAAAACTCAGCCGTTCTCATCGTCAGAGGAGCTCAGGTCCTCATTGTCACTGAGGATGGCTGTGGTTCTTTTCGGGGGAGCTCTGGTCCTTACTTTGAGCACTGTTTCCTGGCTCCAGTGCAGATCCCTCAGCCTGCTGGCACAGATCTTTCACCTCGTTGGTGCAGACTTTCTAGATTTCACCACTGACCTTTGGGCTTTCCCAGTGCAGATCCTTGACACAGACTTGCACAAGGCATTGTCGTTGGCTCTAGGCCTCCTACTGGACTCATGGAGGACATTATGGGCTCTAGGTCTTCAGCTGAACTTGTGCAGGACATTGCTGTGGCGTCCAGGTCCTCAGCTGGATTCTTTGGGTCTCTAGTGTGTGAACAGATCTCCCACACTCTTTTGCACTGGACTCCTTGGGTGAATATTATACAATAATCCTATAAATTATATGTCCTATATTAAATCCTTTTCCTTATAAACCCTGGCTGCAACAACAACTATTTGAAAATAAAGTCTCGCCAGTTTTGGCCCAAGAGGATCAACATGTGTCCACCCTGGAGAACAAGTACTCATTAAAATATATATAAAAAAAAAGAACTCCCATGGATCAATTAAAACCAAAATAGGGCCTGGGATATAGCTCAGCGGCTTAAGCACCTACTTGGCAAGTGCAAGGTCTTGAGTTCAATTCCCGGTACAAACAAAGAAAATTAAAACCAAAATAGAAGGCCCTTCCAGTGAGCTTTGCCACACCCACTGCAGTAAAGGTGGCAGGAATCCTTGGAGAGATTCACCTTTCAGGACATCTGGACTGTCTGAGGCAAAGGCCCATGCAAATGGAGAAAGTTACTCCTGTGACCCTCTGGAAGAGCTGAGGCTCCTCTTCGAATAGCAGGAGTCCAGTTCTGCACAGGGTGCAGGGAAGTAGTCACTAGGGATTCCCGATCCACCACAGCTTAGATGAGCACCTGTGCTAGGACTCCTGCTTTTAACTGGATCCATAACGCGTGTAACCCTGCTAGGGCTCCAGCTCTCAGGCTCTTGTTAGTTTATCTAATATCCCTCTTCACCACGCTTCCCTCTCCACAGGAAGCACAGAAATAAAACCCCTTAGAAAACTTCTCCAAGGCCAGGTGTGGTGGCACACGCCTGTAATCCCAGCACTTGGGAGCCTGAGGCAGGAGGATCGCTGTGAATTCAAGGCCAGCTTGGGCTACAAAGTGAATTCAAGGCCAGTCTAAGCTGCGTACTGAAACCTTGTCTCAAAAAGACCAAAAAAAAGAAGTCTCTAAATAACACAGAAAAACAGTATCTCTAATTGCTGAATCTGTCATTGTCTACCTTTTAAAACAGACCAGGAAACATTCTAACCTGTTCCTCATATTTGGATCTGCCACTGCCACATAATAGCAAAGTTTGTTCACTCAAGGCTTCAAAAAATTCATCTTCAGATGATTCTCCAGATTCTCCTGACAAATTCACCAAGCTTCTCGCACTGCACAGGCAGCCCAACACTTCCTGACACGTAGGCACTAATGCTTTTCTTAGTGTCCTCTGACAGGTGCAGTCCAGGTAGTCAGGGAGCACGTGAGCCCCAGTGGGTGAGGCCTGCATCCCCTTTCTGTAGGAAGCAGGTATAAGAAAAAAGAGACCTCCACCCTGAGCATCCCCGAAAGAATTCTGGGAATTACATCTCCCAGGGGAAATGAGGCAGGAGATTAGCACTGGGGCCAACCTGACCAAAGGAGTGGGTAAACCGTCAGTCATGGAGACCCAGGGCACATGCACAGTACACAGGATCCAGAACACCTCTGTTGTTTTGCTTTGTTTGAGACAGACTCTCACTGTGTAGTCCAGGCTGGCCTTGAATTTCCAGCAAGCTTCCTGCCTCAGCCTCCTGAGTTTTGGGATTACAGGTGTTCACCACACCTGGAAACCAAGAATTTTTTCAATATTCTCCTTCACAGATGAAAACAAAGTAGATATTTCCAGAGAAATACAAACAGTATCTGTTGAAAACAGTTGTGCACTACAAGAAATAAGAAAGGACATATTTCAGACTGAAATGAGATGATAACTTGAATTCTTGGGAGAAAGACACTAGAAACAGTACATATGTGGTAATAGCTAGCCAGGCAATGGCAGTGCACACCTGTAATTCCAACACGCTGGGAGACTGCTTAGGAGGAACTCAGGTTCAAGCCCAGTCTAGTGAATTAGCGATACTCTGTCTCAAAGTAAAACGTAAAGCAGGGAGTAGTGGGCTGAAGCAGGAGGATGATTGTGAATTTAAAGCCTGCCTGGGCTACACAGTGAGTTCAAGGCCAGCCTGAACTATATAGTGAGACCCTGTCTCTAAAATACAACAAAACAAACATGATGAAGAGTGAGATACTTAATAAAAGTGAACAAGTGTAAAAGTTGAATGCTGAAAGCTATGAAAATTGCTGAGATCTGCATACGGTGGCTCATGCTTGTAAATCCAGCACTCTGGGAGGCCAAAGCAGGAGGATTGCAAGTTTGAGCCCAGCCTGGGCAATTTAATGACTTAGCAAGACACTGTCTCAAAAATGAAATCAAAATAAATTTTAAAACAAGCGTGGGGACTTCTGAGAAGATGGTGGAGTGGTAAGCAGCAATCCAGACTGCTTCTCTGAGAGTTGCAGTCCAGACACTGGAATATAGCAATGGGAGGAAGAGGAGGAGGGAAGTGGGTCCTCCGGACCCAGGAAAGATCTGAAGCAACAACTGAAGCCCACAGGGAGACAGAAGAGAGAAACTTCAAGGAAGAAAAAGGAGGTAGCCGGAGAAGCCTTCTACTTGAGTCGGGACTCACTGTGTGGGACGAGCTGTTCAAACTTGTGGACACATGGTGACTGCTGGTGACACCAGAGGCCCCCATGGGAGAGGGCGACTGGCCAGGAGCCATCTTGGAAAGAGGCCAACTGAGATCAGAACTCAGAACAACTGCTGGGTCCATCCAGTGGCTCCTAGCTGAGTTCAAACTCACAGAAGCTCCCATATTCGCAACCTGAGCTTCACGGGAAATAAAGCTGCAGGCTCGCTGAGATTATTCAACCCTGCCATAATGCCACCGCTGGCTTGCTAGGATAAATCATCACGGATTTGAACTCTCTCTACACATTGTCAACCAGGGACAGCAGAAACAAGCCTGGAAGTGGACATGGTTTTTTTTTTTTTTTCTCCCTCTCTCTTGTTTTGCTTTGTTTTGTTTTTCTCCTTCATTTTTTTGCTCTTGTTTTTATATGAGTGTGAACACAGTTTCTAGTTTGTGGTTGTTGTTCTGTCCTATTGTTTTTTCTTGCTTCTCCCTTTCCCTCCTGTCTCCTGCACCAGTTTCTCAGAGTTGTGTGATTCCCCTTTGTCCTTCAGTCTTGCTTGTAATCCCTCCTTCTCCTTCTCCTCTCCCTCCCTTCCCTCCCACCTCCTCCTCCTTCTTCTTCCTCTTCTTCTTCTTCTTCTATTCCTCCATTTTTTCCCTCTAATCCCTTTTCAATTTTCTCCCCTGAGGGTAAAATTGGCATATTGAGGGCTTATGTACTATGTATAATTTTCTGGCTTGTTTTAGATTTTGTTGTATAACCACAAATCCAGTTTATACAGTTAAAGGTGACAAATTAATGGATACCTCAGTTTGTCATTTTCTAGGCTGTGTTTGATGCTGTTGTCATTGCTGATTGGACCACCTTAGCCAAAGTGACATAGTGGCTCTAACCAGCTGTTCTTCCTGGTATACCAAGACTGAGATTGCCTTGAGGTCATAGAAAATACTGTGGCCCATTGCCAAAGAACCAGGGGCTGGGCCAAACAGGCAGCAACTTCTCATCCCTAACAAACTGAAGATGGTAGGATCTCGCAACACACTCAACACCCCAACTCCAGCTACACCTGGAAGATACCTTTGAGAAGTAGGCATTTCCTAAGAGCTGTGAATACTAGCAATAAAGCAACTCCCCATAGGCAATTATAAGCAAACATTAATGGACACAAAAAATCAATTAAGCACTAATACAACTGTGTTGGGGGATCTCCATAGCTACTGTCATGAACAGACAGATTAACTGGACAAAAAAAATCAACAATGAACTATCAAAACTGAATCAAAGGTTTGAACAAATGGACTTAGTAGATCTATACAGAGTGTTCCACCTTACAACATCAGAATACACCTTCTTCTCAGCTGCACATGGGACATTCTCCAAAACAGAACACATACTAACTCATAGAACATGCTTAGGTAAATGCAAAGGAATTGAAGTTATTCCATGCATATTATTAGACTATAGTGCAATGAAATTGGAAATCAATGCCAAAAGAAACCACAAGAATTTCATAAATACATGGAAATTAAATAACACCCTATTGAACAACCAATGGGTCACAGATGAAATTAAAGAAGAAATTAGAGAGTTTTTACAATTAAATGATAATGACAGTACAACATACCAGAACTTATGGGACACAATGTAAGCAGTCGTATGAGGGAAATTAATAGCCCTGAACATACGTATCAGGAAAACAGAACAAACTCAAACAACTTAATGTTTAACCTCAAACTTCTAGAAAAAGAAGAGCAGGCAAAGCCCAAAGCTTGTACAGGGGAGGAAATTATAAAGATCACGGCAGAAATTAATATATTGGAGACTAAGAAAACAATACAAAGAATCAGTGAACTGAAAAGTTGGTTCTTTGAAAGATTAAACAAAATCAACAAACCCTTAGCCAACCTTGTCAAAAAAAGGAAGGACTCAAATCCACACAATTAGGAATGAAAAGGATGAAACCACAACCAACCCTGTGGAAATCCACTTTATTTATTTATTTATTTATTTATTTATTGTCTTTTTGAGACAGGGTCTCACTATGCAGTTCAGGCTGACCTTGAGCTTACTTTGTAGCCCTGGCTGTCCTCGAACTCGCAACGATCCTCCTGCCTCAGCCTCCCGAGTGCTGGGATTACAGGCGTGAGCCACCACGCCTGGCTAATCCAGATGATCATCTATACCTACTTTGAAAAATTGTATTCTAATAAGATGGAAGATGTAGAAGAAATAGACAGATTCCTAGATACATATGGATTACCAAAGCTGACTCAAGAAGATATAAAAATTCTAAATAAACTAATATCAATTAGTGAACTTGAAGATGTAATTAAAACCCTACTAAAAAAAGAAAACCCAGGCCCTGATGGTTCACTGCTGACTTCTACAAGAAATTTAGAGAAGATTTAATATCACTACTTCTCAAACTCTTAATGAAATTGAAAGGGAAGCAATACTCCCAAATTCATTCCTGTGAGCAATCATTACCCTGATACCAAAACCAGAGAAGGACCCAACTAAAAAAGTGAGTGAGGGCTGGGGATATAGCTCAGTGGCATAAGTGCCTGCCTGGCAAGCACAAGGTCTTGAGTTTGATTTCCAGTACCAAAAAAAAAAAGTGAATGAAAGGCCAGTCTTCCTAATGAACATAAATGCAAAAATCCTCAATAAGATACCAGCAAACAGAATGCAGCAAATCATCAATAAGATTATACACCATGACTAAGTAAGATTCATTCCAGGGATGCAGGGACGCTTCGACATATAAAAATCAATAAATGTAATACACCATAGTAACACAGCCAATGACAAAAATCATATGATTACCTCAATAGATACAGAAAAAGCTTTTGACAAATTCCAGCACCCATTCATAAAAACTCTACAGAAAGTTGGAATAGATGGTTTCTTGGTTACTTTTCTGTCATTGCTGAGACAAAATACCTGACACCCAGAATTAAGGAAGGAAAGTTTTATCTAGCTCACAGTTTGTGGAGGTTTCAGTCCACACTTGGCTGGCTCCAAGGCAGAGTGGCACATGGCAGAGCGCAACAGTTCATGATGGTGGAAAACAGCAAAAGTAGCAAGAGCAAAAAGGGAGGAGCAGCGGTGAGTGAGCCTCTTTTCCTCCCTTATACTGTACGCAGGCTCCCTGCCCCAGAGCTGGTGTAGCTGTCACACTCATAATCCCAGCACTGGACCATGAATTAATCAAAAACGCTACAAGCCCGCCCATGACTGCATGAGTCTTTGGGGGGACATCCAGACACAAACCGTAACAAGATGGTCTTTATCTCAATCTGATAAAAATTCATCTCTGACAAAGCAACAGCCAATATCATACTAAATGGACAAAAAAATGAAAGCGTTCACTCTAAAATCAGGAACAATGCAAGGATGTCATCACTCTTATTAAATATAGTTCTGGAAACTTTAGCCAGAGCAATTAGACAAGAGAAATAAAAGGAATAATGATGGTAAAGGGAGGACTTAAATTATAATTATTCATGAATGACACGATATTCTACATAGAAGACCTCAAAAACTTTACCAAAGAACTTCTAGATTTAATAAGCAAATTCAGCAGCACAGCTGGGTACAAAGTCAACACTCAAAAGTCAATAGCCTTCCTGTACACAAATAACAAACTCACTGACAGAAAAATAAGGGAAACAACACCTTTCACAATAACATCCAAAAAAAAAAAAAAAGAAATACCTAGGAATCAATCTAATAAAGGAAGTAAAAGATCTCTACATTGAAAACTACAGTACACTGAAAAACGAGACTGAAGAATCTATGAGAAAATGGAAAGATATCCCTTGCTTTTGGGTGGGAAGAACCAATTAGTGAAAATGACTGTACTTCTAAAATTGCTATATATATTTAATGCAATTCTGATCAAAATTCCAATAGCATATCTCATAGAATTAAAGAAAACATCCTAAAATTCATTTGGAACCAGAAGAGACCTAAAATAGCAAAGGCAAGGCAGAGGGCATCATAATCCCTGACTTAAAATTATACTACAAAGCAACTGTGATAGCTGGACATGGTGGCACACGCCTGTAATCCCAGCACTCAGGAGGCCTACACAGGAGGACTGCACATGTTTGAAGCCAGTCTGAACTATGTAGTGAGAAAAAAAAAAAAAAGGTACTGTGAGAAAAAGAGCATGATACTGGCAAAACAAAACAAAAACAAAAAACAGACCCGAAGGGCAATAGAACAGATTAAAAGATGAAGAAATAACTCCAGACATACTCAGCCGCCTTATCTTTGACAAAGGTACCAAACACCTTCACTGAAGAAAGATAGCCTCTTTAATAATGGTGCTGGAAAATCTGGCTTTCACATGCTGAAGATTACAATTGGACCCATATCTTTCACCACACACTAAACTAAAGTCAAAGTGGATCAAAGATCTAGCTATTAAAACAGAAACATTAAATCCTCAAGGAGAGAGAATAGGTAGAACTCTTGAAGACACCGATGTAGGCAGACTTTATGATTAAAAACTCCGATCACACAGGAACCATCACAAAAAATCAATAACTGAGGTCTCATCTTATTAAAAGGTTTTGCACAGCAAGAGAAACCACCAACAATGTGAAGAGACAACCCACAATGTGGGAAAAATGTTTGCCAGCTGTTCCTCAGACAAAGGATTACTGTTGAGAACATATAAAGAACTAAAAAAAAATCAGACCCTCCAACTTTAAAGGCATAATCCAAAAATGGGCATCTTCTCAGATGAGAAAGTACAAACAGCATATAAATATTTGAAAAAATGTTCAACATCACTGGTCATTCGAGAGATGCAAACTAAAACAACGTGGAGATTCTACCTCACCCCAGAAAGAATGGCTATCATCAAGAAATTAAGCAATAACAAATGTGGAGGGGCTGTGTGGGAAAAGGAACCCCTCTTCACTGTTGGTGGGAGTGTAGACTGGTGCAACCACTGTGGAAATCAGTGTGGAGATTCCTCAAAAAACTAGTACTGGAGGTCCCATTTGACCCAGCTATTCCCTGCTGGATATCTTCCCTGAAGAATCAAAAGCATCATACCACACAATATAAGCATGTCCATGTTTACAATAGCTAAACCTTGGAAACAGTCCAAATGCCCATTGACTGGTGAATGGATAAAAAAGATGTGGTTTAAAAAAAAAAAACAACAACCACAATGGAGCACTACTCTGCCATAAAGAAGGATAAGCTTGAGACATTACTAGGTAAATGGATACACCTTGAGACCATAATCTAAGTGACATAAATCAGACACACAATTATAAATTCTCTATGAAGAATGTGACCATTATGTATATCTAAAATGTACCCATAAAATCTAATTGGAAAATAAAGAGTTTGGGCTGGCTGTGGTGGCCCATGCCTGTAATCCCAGGCTGATGCTGGGGCATCACTGCAAGTTCGAGGACAGCCTGGGCTACACAGTGAGACCTTGTCACACACACACACACAAAAAAAAAACAAAAAACAAACAAACAAAAAAAAGCAAAATAAAAAAAATTTTAGAAGATGGTAATATAGCTCACTGTAAAGGATCTGAATTTGCTCCCTAGTACTGGAAAAAAAAAAAAAACCAACAACTAGAATAAGAAAAAGAAAGCTAAAAAAAAATTGCTGATTGAATTACAATCTAAATAAAAGAAGATATATACTATGTTCATGGATTGGGACATTGTTAAGAGAGCAATTCTCTCCAAATGTTATCTGCATATTTAATGTTGTACTGTACAATTTAAGTAAACTCAGGCATGGTGGAACATGCTTGTAATTCCAGGTATACATGCCTGTAATTCCAGGTACTTGATGCAAGAGGGTTTCAAGTTTGAGGCCAGCCTAGCCAATTCAGGGAGACCTTGTGTCAAAGTAAAAAATAAAAAGTTCTGAGGATGTAACCCAATGTAGAATGTCCCTGGATTTGATCCCTAGTATCAGTCAGTCATTTAATCAACCAGTCAATATAGCTAAGTTCTATTTTTATTTTTAAAAAACTGATAAGCATTTTCTCCTGTTCTATGTACCTGGGAGGACAGGCAGGTAGTTTTAGAAATTCATAGAAAAAAAAAAAGAAATTCATAGAGATCTGACTGATAAATCCTCGTCTTCCAAAAGCCTCTTATAAACACCCTCTGATGGAGGGGTAAATATCCAGGACAGTTTCACCTGTTCTCAAACTGACCTGCAGAACTTTGCAGTATCTGAGGAATACTTCAGGGTTCCCCTGTTCTCAGGTTTGTCAAATACTCTCTTTTTTAGTTGGTGCGTATTAGTAGCGTAAGATAATGAGATTACAGCACACCAGTACCTGCATAGAACATATTCTGATCATTTTCATCCCCAGTATCCCCTCTTTTTTCCTTACCCTCCCCCAGCCCCTTCCCCATCTCCAAAAGTCTACCTTCCAGCTTCCTGTCCTATGTTCCCCATTGCTTTTATTTTTAGAAAGCTTGAAATTTTTAACTTTCAGAGACTGACTTATGTTGCTCAACACGGTGACCTCAAGTTCTACCCATTTTCCTGCAAATGACATGATTCTGTTCTTCTCTGTGGTAAAATAATGCTCCAGTGTGTATATGTACTACGATTTCTCGATCCATTCATCTGCTGATGGGCATCTAGGCTGCTTCCATGGCTTAGCTATTATGAACTGCACAGCTAGAAACATGGGCATACTGCATCATTATAGTAGGCTGTTCTGAATTATTTTGGATATATGCTAAAAGGTAGTATAACTGGATTAAATGCTGCATCTATTTTTAGGCTTTTTGGGAATCAGTGTATTGGTTTCCACAGTGGTTGCACTAGTTTATAATTTACACCAACGTAACTTCCTTTTCCTTGCACTCACACCAGTACTCACTGGTTTTTGTATACTTGGTGACAGGCACTCTAACTGGGATGAGATGGAATCTCAGTGTAGCTTTGGTTTGCATTTCCTTGATAGCTAAAGATATTGCACACTCTTTCGTATACTTATTGGCCATTGCCATTTGTACCTCTTCTTTTCAGAGCTCTCTATTCAATTCACTTGCCCATTTACTGCTTGGGCTTTTAAAAAAATTGTCTTTGTTTTTCTTATTTTGGTACCAGGAATCAAACTCGAGACCTTGTGCTTGCCAGGCAGGCGCTACACCACTGAGCTGTATCTCCAGCCCATCTTTGTTTTTTGGTGTTATTTTTTTCATATTTTTAAACTATTTTTTATTTTCACAAGGTAGGGTCTCTCTATTTAGTCCAGGGTGGCCTTGAACTCACTACATAACCCAGGCTGGCCTCAAACTCACAGTGATCCTCCTGCCTCAGCCCTCTGAGTGCTGGCATTTCAGGTCTGGATCACCATGTCCAGTGAGGTTTCATTTTTTAAAAATATATTCTAGATATTAGAGAAGAGTAGCCAGCAAAGATTTCTTGACATTCTGCAGGCTGTCTCCTTTGTTTGTTTGTTGTTTCCTTTGCTGTGCAGAGGCTTTCTAATTTGAAATAGTTCTACTTATTGATTCTTGATATCATCTCCTGTGCTACTGAAGTCCTATTTTTTTTTTTTTTTTGGTCTTTTTGAGACAGGGTCTTGCTATGCATTTCAGGCTGGTCTTGAGCTCACTTTATAGCTCAGGTTGGTCTTGAACTCACAATGATCCTCCTGCCTCAGCCTCCTAAGTACTGGAATTACAGCATGCACCACCATGCCCAGCTCTTGAGGTCCTATTCAGGAAGGAAGTCTTTGCTTGTGCCTATGGTTGTGTTCCCCATGTTTTCTTCCAGAAGTTTCAAGGTTTAAATCTAGGTTTTTGCTCCATTTTGGTCTGATATTAGTACAGAGTGAGAGATAAGGATCTAGTTTCAATCTTCTGCATGGGGACAACCAGTTTCCCCAGCATCATTTACCAGAGACTGTCTTCTCTGCAGCATGCTTTTGGCCCCTTCGTCAAAAATCATATGGCCATCAGTGCATGGGTTTGTCTTGTCTTCTGATCTCTTACGTTGGCCTTTGTGTCTGTTTCTGTGCCAGGGCCATGTTGTTACGATGGCTCTGCAGTGTAACATGAAATCCGGTTTTGTGATGCTCCGGCACTGCTCTTCTTGCTCAGGATTGCTTTGGCTATTCTGGGTCTTGTGCTTCCATTTGAATTTTAGGGTTATTCTTTCTAGTTCCTTAAAAAATGTAGGTATTTTGATGGAGATTGCATTCAATTTATAGATTGCCAAAGGTAAAAGTGGCCATTTGAACAGTATTAGTTCCACCAATGCATGAAAAAGGAGTCTTTCCCCTTTCCAAGGTCTTCTCTATCTCTTCAGCATTCTACAATTTCAGGGGAGGGGGTACCAGGAATTGAACTCAGGACCTTGTACTTGCCAGGCAGGCACTGTGCCACTGAGCTATATCCCCGGCCCCTCTACAATTTTCATGACAGAGGTCTTTCACCTTCTTGGTTAGACTTACTCCCAGGTATTTTATTTCTTGAAGCATCTTTGAATGCAATTATTTTTCTGACTTCTTTCTTGGTGGGTTTATTATTGGTGCACAGAAAAGTTATTGGTTTTTGTGATTTTATATCCTCCCCTGTTGATTTTCTCTGCTTCTTCTTGCACAGACGCTGATACTGCCCGAGACTGATGGCTGCTGATATTGATCCTCCCCACTTGTACTAAGGGTTCAAAAGCACACTTTGGCATCATTTTATTATACATGTTTTTAATAAGTCTTTGATTTTGTTATCTAGTTGCTCTATTTGTTTTTATGTAGCAACATAAGACAAAAATAGGTTTTCACTTGATCTACCATTTACTTAGTAGGTTTTTTTTTTTTTTTTTTTTTTCTGGTCTTTTTGAGACAGGGTCTCACTATGCAGTTCAGGGTGGCCTTGAGCTCACTTTGTAGTGTAGGCTGGTCTCAAATTTGCAAGAATCCTCTTGCCTCAGCCTCCTGAGAGCTGGGGTTACAGGCACAGGCCACCATGCCCGGTTCTTGTTTTTGAGACAGGGTTTCACTATGTAGTGCAGCCTGGCCTTAAACTCACTCACATAGCCCAGGCTGGCCTCGAACTCATG
>NW_004955545.1:841332-849646 GCF_000276665.1 Chinchilla lanigera
ATAAAGGAAAAATGGGGCCATTTGAATATCTAGTCCATATCCACGTAATTCTTGGATCAATCTACTTGCTGAGGACACAACATTGCACAGTGATCTTTAATTTAGGGTAGATATCATGTTCATCTTCCTAGTACCATCTTGAAGCTGGCACCTCAACTGCATCTTTTTTTTTTTTTTTTGTCTTTTTTGAGACAGGTTCTCACTATGCAACTCAGGCTGGCCTTGAGCTCACTTTGTAGCCCAGGCTGGCCTCGAACTCACAGTGATCTTCCTGCCTCAGCCTCCCGAGTGCTGGGATTACAGGTGTGTGCCACCATGCCTGGCTTTCAACTGCATCTTAAAGAGGCCAATGAACTGCTACCAGCCAGATCCTACTTCTTCATATCTCAAGTTTCCAATTAGATTCTCTCAAGAATGAGTTATATGCCTAAGGCCTAGAGTAGGGCTGAATGATAAAGTGCTTGCCTAGTATGGAGCTCTGGGTTCAACCTGCAGTACCAAAAAAAAACCCCTATAACCAAACCAAAACACGAGTCATGTGCCCACTGCTATACCTACTTCGCTATAGTGTAAACGCCTCCCTGTGAAATAACATAATGCAAAGTCCATGTTGATGGATCAACTACTCTGTAAATCCCTGGCAAGTAGAACTAGCTGCAACCCAATGAACAGAAAAGGTATCTATACAGATGGCCTTGGCCTTCTGTGCCTGTGGGTTCTCCATCTTTAGACCCAACCCTTCTCAGATCAACAAAACTTTACCATTCTACCCTAACTTTTCTTGTCATTATTCCCTAGAGGATTTACAGTATATATCAACGGATGTATGGGGTTTTTTTGGAGGGGAGGGAGCAATAGGTTATTGAACCCAGGGACTTCACACTAAGCTATATCCCTAGGCCTTTTGAGAAGTCTCATTAAATTGCTAAATTGCCTGAGTTGGGCTCAAACTTAAGATCCTCCTGCTTCAGCTTCCTAGAGGCTGGAATTACATGTGTGTACTACCAGGCCTGGCTGTATGTAGGTCCTCTCCCCCTTAGAGATGGTCTTATTAAGTAGTTCAGGCTGGCCTTGAACTCACTGTGTACCCTGCCTCAAACTTGTGGCTACCTGATGTCTCTACTGGAGCCTGGTGGCACCCCAAGAGCTGCTTTTTGAATGGTACGAATTTCTCGGGGCACACAGCACTGCATCTGCTCAGAACCTTAGGAGTCTGCACTGTGATTCTCGCGTTAGAGCTCACCAGAGCACACACAGCATCATTTCCTACACAGATATTCCCCCGCCACGGGGGGTCACATGACCACAGAGGCCTTTTCTCCTTTGGGGCCCTCTCATACCTGACAGTGTTCATTGTCGTTTGGCAAGGAGGATCTTAAGTTTGAGCCCAACCCAGGCAAATTTAGCAATTTAATGAGACTTCTCAAAAGGCCTAGGGATATAGCTTAGTGTGAAGTCCCTGGGTTCAATAACACAGTACTGTATTCCCAAGTGTGAGGTGTATTGCTCCAGAATCCTAAGAATATTAGCACTGTACTTCTTAGTGATAGGAGGCATGAAATGCAGTAATCCACCCTGTACTTTTCAGAGGATATCTAGACCACTGGACCTCTCAAAGTTTTGTCAATGTAGCAATGTCTTAAACTTTTTTTAAAAAATAGGATCTCAAAAAAAAATTTAAAATTTTTTTTAAAAATTTAAAAAAATAAAAAATAGGGTCTCATTATGTAACCATGCCATGATCTAACCAGTTTTTGCAGGAGCTAAACTTGTTCTATGACAGAGGTCACCTCCCCTGTATTCTGAGATGGCTTGAATCTCCCTCATTCCCTAGGGTACAGTATTGGTTTTTACTTTATTATCTTGGTGAAGGGCAGCATCAGACTTCCAACTGGCCTTCGTCACTTGGCTCATGAGTCAAGAAACCAATGTGGGTTTTCTGGAACTTCACAGGATATCCATTTCAATTATTTGTCAGGATACTGGGCAATGATAACTGGGTGGTAGCCAGGTGTGATGGCTCATGCCTGTAATCCCAGCACTTGGGAGGCTGAGGCAGGAGGATCGTTGAAAGTTGGAGACCAGCCTGGGCTACAAAGTGAGCTCAAGGCCAGCCTGAACTGCATAGCAAGACCCTGTCTCAAAAAGACAAAAAAAAAAAAAAAAAAAAAAAAAAAAAAAAGATAACTGGGTGTATCCAAGGTCACAGAAAATGTAGTGTGAACCAGACCTGAGCCAGGACTATGATTGCTACCTGGACCCCGAATTCCTGCTCTAACAAGGGGCCATTTTGTATTATCACCTACTGATGAGGAAAAAAGTTAATTCAGATCCTTTCTCTAAAAACTTCAAAAGGCATTCAATGATGGTAACCAGTGTAAATGACTGCTGCGGGCATTTTTACCTTAGTATGGGCCATCATTTCCCACTTCCCAGAACCAAGCTATTGCCAACCTGCAGGGTAATAATACACTACGCAAATTCCAACTTAGAAAGTACTCACTAAGATCCCTCCTGACACCCATCACCTTAAATTTGGCTTCCTGGAGAAGACTTAAAGATGAAGACATGCATGAGCAAGGTTTACCAAGGGTTGCTAGCACTTGGGGGATACGCAGGTAAGGAAGGCAGAGCCTAGGCAGAGGCCAGGCAGAGGCAGAGACTTGCACACACTGAAGATGTCAGCTCCGGAGTTGGAACAGCTCTCCAGCGCTGTCCTAAACGGAGGCTGAGAGGCCAGGCTTTTGTACCCTTGAATCAAACAGTCATTGGACACAGACCCCAAAGGGGGCGCGTGACTTGGTGAGGCAACTTCCCGTGGTGGGGGGCACTGCCCTACTGTGTGGCAGCTGTGTGGAATCACAGCTGATGTTCTTAGTAGCTGGGGAGTGGGGGATCTGTTAAGAGCCGGCGAAGAAGTATTGTTGCACAGAGGTGGCAGGGCTGTGCTAGAGCCCACAGGGTCACAGAAATCCTGGTCCCAGATTTCAAATTGTATATTCAAAAAATGTGTACATTACCCGTGTCTACCTTTAGGTCAGAAGCCTTAGGAAGGCAGAGACTATGTTTCCCATTGGAGACCTGGGATGTGAAGAAATAGGATCTGGGTATGTGTTATGCAGAGTGTCATGCATCCAGAGAGGAGCATGGGTCTGCTGTCTTCATCTGAAGCCATGGCACCAGACACAGAGACACAGCATTCTCCAGCCAAGGTAAGACTGCACAAAAGTACAAGCATTCAATGTGTGGTGTGGTGGATTGACAACTGGACATCAACTTGTAACACCCAGCTGAACTGAACCAGTGTGGTGCTGGGTGTGGGAGGCCCACCTGATGACTGTTGCTGGCAGTGTAAGAGGCAGAACTGGGGGGGAAGAAGTTGAGGAGCTGTTAGGGAGCTGTTGGTTCTCCTGGAGAAGCTTTTCATGCTGGCTTTCCTGATATGAACTCGGCTGTTCTCATCGTAGAAAGAGCTTGGGACCTTGTTGCTGAGAATGGCTATGGTTCACTTTGGGGGAGCTCTGGTCCCTACTTTGAGCATCACTTCCTGGCTCCAGAGGGGAAGATAGTGCACTGCTCAGCGTCCTGGAGAAGCTTGTTGTGCTGGCTTTCCTGATATGAACTCAGCTGTTCTCATCGTTGGAGGAGCTCAGGACCTCACTGTTGCTGAGGACGGCTGTGGTACTTTTCAGGGGCACTCTGGTTCTTACTTTGAGTGTCGCTTTCTGGTTCCAGTGCAGATCCCTCAGCCTGCTGGCACAGATCCTTCATCCTACTGGCACAGACCTTCTAGCTTCTACCACTGACCTTTAGGCCTTCCCAGTGCAGATCTGTGAAACAGGCCTGCATGAGACATTGTCCTGAGCTCTTGGCCTCCACTTGGACTCGTGGGGGTCGTTGTTATGGGCTCTAGGTCTACAGCTGGACTCATGCAGGACATTGCTGTGGGATCCAGGTCCTCAGCTGGATTCTTTTGCTTTTTTTAGTGTGTAAACAGATTTCCTGCACTCTCTTTGTATATGACTCTTTGGGTGACTATTATAATCCTATAAATTACATGTCCTGTATTGTTTCACTTGCAAACCCTATCCTAACCACATGTTGCTTTCATTCCAACAGTCTGTAAACTTCAGCCCAGTCTCCCGGGATGCCTATTGAGTTCTTCAGTTATCCAAACAGTCTGGGGAAAGGCTTCATGCTCCAGATGAGAGGCATTGTAGAATACCAGGTAGAGCGTGAGAAGACAGATTTGGGCCAGGCATGGTGCTGCTCACCTGTAATCTCAGCACCCGGGAAGCTGAAGCAGGAGGACTACCACGTGTTCAAGGTCAGCCTGGGCTACATAGGGAGTTTAAGGCCAGCCTCAACTACATAGCAGGACCCTGTCTCCAACAAAAAAGAGACATGGATTTAAATTTACTCATCTGCTAACTATGTGATCTTAGGGAATTCTAAGGCTCAACAGTCTCAGCTGTAAGCGGGGGCAATACTACTTTATACGATTGTCTTCAGGACCAAGAGAACTAATGTACACGAAGCCGGGTTCTTCCAACATCAGGCCAGGCCTGTGCAGAGTGGCGATGAAGGACAGAAGACAGAGGGCCAAACTCCAGGCTGTGCCTGAGCATGCAGCCTTCCCACAGACAGGCTCCCCACATTCTGGCCTCCACACATGAACAGAAAGCTACGCTCTGCCCCTCACACGTGCACAGGTATTAGCTGCTGCTCAGGAGCTAGGCTAATTGGTTTTAAAGTCTCTTCCTTATCTTGCCCCTAGCAGTCAGTGGCTGTGGGCCTCTGCAGACAGCAGCAGCAGTGATTAGCAACAGGGTGTCCCCACCATGGCTTACACTGAGCCCCTGGCTAGAATCAGGGCCCACCTCCAGATCCGCAGCCTCCTGGTCCGACAGTGCCTGGCAGAATTTCTGGGTGTATTTGTGCTCCTGGTAGGCAAGCTAATGGGGTAGGGGGGAGGAAGTGGGCCAAAATTCCTGGCTTTTCCTAGTATCCTTTTTTCTGTTCCCTGGCATCCTACTTCCTTTCAACTCTCAAGTTTTCCTTTTCTTTGTCTCTCAGTTCTCATCTCTCCCTACTTTCTGATTCTTGCCCTTCCTCATCTCTCACATTCTCCCTTCTTTCTTCTTCCTCTTCTTCTCCCCTTCTTTCCCTTTCCTCATTCTACCCTTCTCCTTTCCTGCTGGGCCCTCAGGTCTGCTTTCATCTCTCCGGCTCTTTCCCGTACCGCTTCTCTCTGGCTGGTTTCCTGGGCTCCCTGTTCCTCATCTCCCCGCTCCCCACCAGCTCCTCACCCAGGGGGCTGTGGCCCAGGCTGTCACCAGTGGAGAAACCAAAGGGAACTTCTTCACCATGTTTCTGGCTGGCTCTTTCTCCGTGACGATAGCCATCTACGTGGCCGGCAACGTCTCAGGTGATGAGTGTCTGGGCATCAGAGGGTGGGATGTGCTGGGGAGCGGGGGATCTGGTGATGGGGAAAAGGCAGAACCTCTGGTGACTCATGGACATTATCTCCTTGAGCTTGACCAGTGCCCTGGACTGAGATATGCCTTTGGCGTCACCTAGCCCTTGCCCTTCCTGTATTTCTCCATTCCCCCTCATTACACCCTTGGGTCACGTAGGCAAAAATCTATGGCAGGGCACTGAGGTTAAGTATGGGCCTCTTGTGCTTGGCTGGAGCCCTGGGACATGGTATACTGTGACAGAAAGAGCAGCCAGACTTAGATTCAAATCTGGGCTTTGCTGTGTCACCTAGATAAGTCACTTGCACTCTTGGAGCCTAAATTCCTTCACTGGTGTCATAGAAACCACATTGTCTTAAAGAGTTGTGGGAAGGGACAGTGGTGTTACGTGGTAACAATGTCTGGCAGCAACACTGAATGGATGCTGGTTTTCCTTCCTTGATCCTTGAAGAAGCCCACCTGAACCCAGCTTTCTCGCTGGCCATGTGTCTCCTGGGACGATTCCCCTGGGCCAAGTTCCCCATTTACTGCTTGGTGCAGCTGCTGGCTGCTTTCTCTGCCTCGGGAGCCACCTACATTCTTTACTATGGTAACAGGGGACAGAGCTGGGGCGCTGTGTGTGGGGAAGCGTGCCTGGGAATGGTTTTGGGTGAGCAAACTTAGAAACACTGGATGCCCCCCTCTCAAAGACGCCTTACAGAACTACACCGGTGGGAACCTGACAGTGACTGGCCCCAAGGAGACAGCCTCCATCTTTGCCACCTATCCTGCCCCCTATTTGTCCCTGAACAATGGCTTTCTGGATCAGGTAGGTGTGTGTGAGAAGGAGACCTGGGAAGTCTCACCTTTTGCTCTGTCCCTTGGGACCACAGTCCCAAGGTGGTGGAGTCCACCTCCCTCCTCGATCCCCTAGCTGCCCGTGTTGGACAAAGCCAGATGACAGGAGTGGTGGCGTGGAGTGGCTAAATAAGGGAGGCAGATGGTACCCTCAGCAACTGATGGGGTCCCCTCTGCCTCTGTCAAACCCAGGTCATAGGCACTGGGATGCTGATTGTGGGGCTCTTGGCCATCCTGGACAGACGCAACAAGGGCGTGCCCGCTGGTCTGGAGCCTGTGGTGGTGGGGCTGCTGATCCTGGTCATTGGCCTCTCCATGGGTGTCAACTGTGGGTTTCCACTCAACCCTGCCAGGGACCTGGGACCACGGCTCTTCACCTACCTGGCTGGCTGGGGCCCTGAAGTCTTCAGGTGGGAGATGGCTTTCCCTGCTGTGGACCACCATTCGCCTCCCTCTGCCAGTGGCTCCTTCCCTGGGTACCCACTCTCTCCTGATACAGTTCTCTAGGCCTCTTAGACAGAATTCCTTTGCCAAGACCCATGTTCTCCTTTTCTCTCCTCTCTCCTCCCAGTTGTGACAGACATAGTTAGATTCAGAGATGCAGTCTTGGGTGTATATTACTACTTCTTTCGGCACTAGCAATCTCATCAGTAATACGCCTATATTCAGATAATGCTGCAAGGCTAGCGGCTGGGCAGATCAGTCCTGCCGTCCTTCCTAAATGCCATGCACTGGGGTGAAGACACCCTCTTCTGGGTGCCTACCACGCACTCCAGGATCTAATTAGGGACCTCCCTTGTTGCTGCCCCCAGCCCTTGGAGAGAGGGAGGCTAATCGAGCCATCCTCGCCCCCTCCCCTTTGTCCTTCTCTTGCAGTGCTGGGAACAGCTGGTGGTGGGTGCCAGTAGTGGCCCCTATGGTGGGGGCCACTGTTGGCTCCGCCACATACCAAGGGCTTGTGGGTCTGCACCACCCTGAGGACCCAGAGCTGGCTCAGGATCTGGACTCCACTCAGCGCAAAGCCTCAGACTTGGCAAAACCTGTCTCACCTCCGATGCTGGAGTGTAAGCTGTGACTGTGACAGCCACCTCACTCATGGATTTGAGAGCCACGACCTGCCTGCCTGCAAGACAGATATTCTCGACGCGTATGCAGACCCTGTTTACCCCGCAGGCACCCCTTCCTCCTAAACTGGGAAGGATGCCTGGATGGGGAAAACCGAGCAGGAGGAGGTCGGGGGCCTCAGGTCCTGCTCCCCTTCTCCTGGACAGCCTTTTCTCAACTTCGGGGCCTCTAAGCAAGTAGCTGCTTACAGTGGCCGCAAGGGGGTGCAACGCCCTGAATGTGGGCTCCGGAAGGCTGCGAGGATCGCGGGGAGCGGGTGCCGACCTTCCACGGGGTTGGGGGGCATGACCCTGGGAACCCCAAATCTCCGACCAACTGCCCGGCTCCAGTCCCCTGTTCCAGCTGCAGCAGCGCCTGGCGCCTTACCCTCCAGGGACGCCACCCCGAGCCTCTGCCGCCCCCGCGACCGTCGAGGCGGGGAGGAAGGTTCCACCCCGGGACGCAGCGGGGCGGCGTGGGCCTGCCGATCTGGAGAGGCAGGCGGAATAGCAGAGGCACAGCTCAGTACAGTACCTAGCCAATCCCGGGCGATGTCGTCCCAGCAGAGGGTACAAAGGCACGAGAGGAGCCAGGGCTTGGAGAGAAGGCGAAGGCGCAGGGGCGCACAGCTCCGAGGAGGCTGAGGGGAAACGGACGAAGAGGAAAGTTCTCGTAGCTCCACTTCTCCGCCCTCACGCCCCTCCTGCAGATGATGCTCTTTTTGCAGAGAGAGCAGCAGCGTTCTCCGTCCCCTTTCTTCCAAATTTAAATAAAGCTTGGGCTACCGTGCCTGCGGGTGTTTGTTTCCAGGCGCTCGCTGACCGCTGAAGCGAAGGTGGGAGCCGCACTGGCCGAGAGCCCCCCTGCCCGGCACAAAGATGGCGGCGCGCACCTCC
>NW_004955545.1:850021-878677 GCF_000276665.1 Chinchilla lanigera
GCGGGCGCGAGGAACGGGGACCGGGCGGTGCGCAGGGGGGCGGGAGGCGGGGGACGAAAGGGCGCGGAGAGTTGGGGCGGGCGCTGGGGTAACCGGGTCCGGGCTTTCAGGCCGGGAGGAGGGACTTCGGGCCGGTGGGCTTTGTCTTTGGAAGGTGGAGGGCTCTGCGCCCGCGGGGTTGGGAGTCCGGGGTCCAGAGCTGTGCGGAGAGCCCTGGGTCCCGCTCTCGCCCCGGGAAGAGGGCTCGGGGCCGCGGCGACGGCAGGTGACCTGCGGGCCTGGGTCTCCCGGACCTGCCGGGCTGCTCTGAAGGAAAGTCTTGGTTGGAGAGGAGCAGGAGCAGGGGCAGGCGAGAGGAGGGGCCGTTTTCCTCCATAAGCATCGCCTCCTTCCCAGGGCTGGCTATTTTTATCCCAGATGTGGCTGCAGAGGGGGCTGGGGCAGGGTGACAGGGCAGGGCGACGTGGCTGATGGGCCGGACCGGTTCAGAGAGCCCGGGCTGTGTGAGGCTGGGAAGGAGTAAGTGTGGGGGTCCCTGTTGCGGTGCTCCTCTCCCTCTCCCTGCCTATTACTGTCCCCACCCCGGGGATGGGCTCTGGGGCCAAGCCTGCTTCAGTCTCCCCACTGTCTCAGATGTAGAACAACTTTCTTGGTCCGGTCCCAGACTCCTGCCTCCCGATGGCTGTCCGGCTCCTCCTTTAACTCTTGCTCAGGAGACAGACCCAGACCCCTGGGCAGGCAGTGTTTCTGGATCGCTTTCCGGTGTGGGCTTGGCTGGGGAACCTTCGATGCCCACCCTGCATCCTCGCCTTTAGCCTCTGCCTCCCCACCCCACCCTCTCGTGACTCATACTCTAGACTGGGTGGAGACCCTGGCTGGGGGCCCTGGAGGAGGACTTGGCATCTCTAAAATGTGGATGAAATTTTTTCTTCCTGAGCCAGGCACCCCTGCCTGCCACATCTGGGGAGGGTCAGAGAGGAAGAGGACTTGTGGCTGCCAGTGTTGCCGGATCCGGGGTCAGGGAGGGAGTCTGCTGGTGAAGGGAGAAGTGGTGTGGGTGAAGGGCTATGGGCAGAGTCTGTAATTATAGAGGCTGGGTAGACAGGCAATTAGCCTCCCTTGGAGCTGACAGGCTGGTGGGGTGTGCCCAGTAGGCTGGAGGTGGGGGGACCTTGGAGGAGGTGGGAGGCCTTCTACTCTTTCCTTTGGGTCAGGCTGGAAAATAGGGTTGAGGTTCTGTGGTCACTTCCTCCTCCTCCTCCTCCTCCTCCTCTCTTTTCCCGCTGTTGTACTGGGGATTGAACCCAAGGCCTCAGACCTTAGGCGGGCTCTTTACCATTGAGTTACATCTCCAGACCTTTTTATTTTTTTATTTGAAGGCAGCGTCTTGGTAGTTGCCCAAGTTGGCCTTGAACCTAGTGATCTTACTGCTTCAGCATCCTGGGTAGCTGGGATTATCCCACCACTCCCAGCTGAGGCTTTCTGCCTTTTTAGGAGAAAGGATGTGGGAACGTGGGAAGATGACTGATGCTGAGTTTGAACCCAGTGTTGCACTGACTGGACGAGGTTTAGTGTACAAGAGAGACAAGGGGGGCCTCTTCTGACATGGTTTGGAAGACCCTTCTGCTGGCCCAGAAGGAAAGCTGGCCCAGATTGAGAGGAAGTGGTTTGGGGACCGTCTGAGCAGGAAGTGAAGGCCAGCCCTCTGATGTGAGCTCCTCTGTGGAGGAGGTGATAATGGAAGCCCCAAGACTGGGGGTGGGGATGGGGGACTTATGAGCCTTTCGAGAAGGGTGGAGCCTGCCTACTGGTTTCCTGATGCCCTGCCAGGTGTTTCCTGGCTTCTCTTCCCTCCACCCCACCCTTTGGGGGAAATGCTGCTTTCTAGTACAGGCACCATACATTGTCACCAGGAGGGCCCATGGGGCATCCATTGTCCCTGAGATGGATACCTTGAGACCTGTGCCCTCTTGTTAATGTCTGACCACATCTCTGAGGCCCTTTCCCTGTAGGCTTGGACTTCGGTAGATGCCCAGTCCCCCCATGTTACCCAAAGCAGAGGGGTGGCCCTTTTTCCTTGTTATCCTTCGGTAGAAAGAGGGAGAGTGTTGGTGGAGCTAGCGGGGAAGGGCTGGCAAGGGCAGGACAGAACTAGAGAAAGGAAACTTTAGAAGGTCTGATGAGGGGAATGAAGGGTCACCCTCTGCTTTGTGACCACTCGCATCTGTTACCTTCCTGCAGGGTCTCCCATGGGATTGCCGGGACCTTGTTGGGTGAGATGGCACTGTGTGCAAAAAAGCGCCCCCCAGGTAAGGAAGGCAAGGGGTGGAGGTCCCTGGGACCATCATGAGGGGCTGTCGTTTTGGCTCAGGGCGCCAAGTGAAGAGGGACAACTGTTGTGGGCCTATGAAAGGGGAGGTTTTTTCTTTCTTTCTTTCTTTTTTTTTTTTTTTTAAGACAGGGTCTCACTGTGTAGTTCAGACTGGCTTCCATGTAGTTCATAGCCATCCTCCTGCCTCAGCCTCCCAAGTAGTGCTGGGATTACAACTGTGCGGCACAGTGCCTGGCTGGGGAAGGGGAGATTAAAGCCCCTCACTTCCTGGGGGAAGCCTCGGAGAACTTTTTCGTTTGATGCTCTAGCTGGGCTTCCTGGTGGGATGCTGTGAGCACAAGCCCCCTGCCCACACGCCAGTATTCTTCTCTGGAGGCACCTGCAGCTCCCGCTCTCTGGCCAGAGGAGGCCCTCGCCTCCTTGCCTCATTTTCCACCCACCCGGTTCTGCGCTCTCGCCTGCGGGGGTGGGGGACCAGCGCGGTTGCCCCCGACGACACGCCGTCCGCTCGCTCGCCGCATTGGCCGGCCCGGGTAGGGAGGCGGGGCTCCGCTGGCGGTCGCCTACGCGGCGCTGGCTGTGCGGCCCCTGCAGTCGGGGCGGGCGGAGCCGGGGCTGCGCAAGGCGTCCCGGGTCACTGGGGTGCGCATGCTGGGGCTGCGGGGGATCCAGAGGTTGCGGCGCCGCTGAGCTCTCGGAGGTCCGGGCGGGCGGCTGCCGCGGCCCCAAGGATGGCCTGGGCAGAAGGGGCTGTGCTCCCAGGATGGCCGGGGCTCCCCTCTGAGCGGCCGCAGCTCCTGCGTCTCCCCTGGGGGCCGCCCCATAGGCGGTAGGCACTGCTGAAGCGGAGGATAGACAGTGCGCCCTCCCCCACTCATACCGGGACCATGACGGTTCCCAAGGAGATGCCCGAGAAGTGGGCCCGGGCCGGGGCACCTCCCTCCTGGAGCCGAAAGAAGCCCTCTTGGGGGACAGGTAACGAGAGGCAGCTCTTCTGCACCCCTAACTCTTCATGCATCCTGCATATCCCCCTTTCCTCAGCCTCCAGCCTTCCCTGGATTTCTGTCCAGACCCAGAGATGCTGGCTTTGAAGGGACAGGTCCCTGCCTTCTTCCTTTGCTTGGCCTGTGACCATTACGCAGGGTCTCAGTGCGAGGGCCTCCTCTGGGGAAGTTTCTGGGCGTGTGGTCTGGGTGCTGCTGCGGTGCGGTCTGTGCGGGGGCCTGGGGAGTGGGGTCTGAATGCTGCCTTTGGCTCTTTGACAGACTTAAGGTACTAGGTTTGCTGCCCAACTGAGTGACTCCCTTTTACAACCCGAGGTCATAGTGACCGCAGGACGTGGGATGCGGACCCCTTCATAGGGCATCCCCTGTCGTGGGACCTAAACTCGGTGCTTGCAGTCTGGGACCTATGGAGGTTTGGATAGGTGTAGCCGAGGGACAGGTGAGCGACACAGTTAGAGAGTGGCTGTTTCAGTTACATCTTGTTCCTCTCTTACATCTGTCTTAGTCTGTGTGACCCATATCCCTGAGCCCCCACCTTTCCTACTTGAAGATGAGCTGTGAAATAGGTGATGTCATTGTTGGCCAGTCAGAAGCTGCTGCTGGTGACATGTGACAAGCAGAGCTCCTGTGGGGGAACCGCACATGGGACTGAGATGCTGCCGCAGAGCAGCTCCAGGGCACGGTGACCCTTATTCTCAACACCCCCCCCCCACTCCTCCCCAGGAGGAGGGAGAGTGGGGGAGAGTGGTACAATGTGAGCCGAAGTCCCCAAGGGGAAGATGCTTTACGTCTTGCTTATGATAATGGCTGCGTTAATTGTAGCAACACGAGGGCCTGGGGTTTCCTATGACCATTAGTGGCTAAGGCTCCTCCAGAGGAGAAGGTGGCGAGTGCTTCCAGCGGAGGATCTTGACTGTTTGGAGGGAAAAGAAAACAGGCTTTCCTGTGAATGTGATCGTCAGCCAGGCTGTTGGTGAGAGGTGGATTGGAGAGGGGAACTGGAAGCCACGTCAGTGGAGCTAACTCTGTAGAACCATATTCTGTGAACAGAACCAAGGGCTCTCTGGATCCTCTGCAAAGTAGAATGGTCCTGATGAGGTGTGGGTCCATGCCTCGGTTTGCTCCTCCTAACTGCAGCGTGGTTCTGTTGTAGAAGAAGAGAGGAGGGCGCGGGCTAATGACCGAGAATACAATGAGAAATTCCAGTATGCGGTAAGTGACCTCAGACCACCTGTTCCAGAGTGGGAGGGGGAGGGACAGGAACATCCTGGGCTGGGACTGCAGACTGACAAGGGGGATGGTTAGGGGAGGCGGAGGCAGCCTTCTTGGTTACTTTCCGTCTGCTACAGTGCTAAGTTTTTCAGGCCTTCAGTGGTCAGCAAAGCAGGATACACTGACCCAGGGAGGGACCCCTCCTGGTGCTCCCCCCCGCCCGCACCCCCACCCCATGGTTGCTGGTGTTTGGGGCAGAGCTGTGGGGAATTGTAAAGACAGAGGAGCCAGCCTCAGGTTCTGGGTTGGGTTTGGGGGCTGCCTCATTATCTTCTCCCCTACTACCACAGAGCAACTGCATCAAGACCTCCAAGTACAATATTCTCACCTTCCTGCCTGTCAACCTGTTTGAGCAGTTCCAGGAAGTTGCCAACACTTACTTCCTGTTCCTTCTCATTCTGCAGGTGAGTGGCCTGTTGTATGTCCACTGGGACTCACAAAGTCAAATGAAGCCAGTGAAGAGGAGGTTTAGGTCAGGAAGGCATTAGATGGGCTTTGGAAACATGCTTTTCTTTCCTCTTTTTCAGTTGATCCCACAGATCTCATCCCTGTCCTGGTTCACCACCATTGTGCCTTTGGTTCTGGTCCTCACCATCACGGCTGTGAAAGATGCCACTGATGACTACGTGAGTTGCTTTCAGTCTTCTGCTTTTTCTCCAGTGCCCCCTTTCCTGCCACCCCCAACTTAAGCCCCTTCACCGAGCACAATTCCTTGGTGGCCTTGCCATCCCTTACTTGGTTCAGCTAGGTCCATGATACCTTGGATGAGGGGGAACAGGGGAGTCAGGGATAGAGTCAGTCTGTGAACAGGTGTATGCAAGGCGTTCCTCATCATGCTCCCAGTTCACCAATGGTCCATTTCCTTGGAGCAGGGAATTGGACTTTACCTTTCTCGTTTCTCTTCTTTTCAGTTCCGCCACAAGAGTGATAACCAGGTGAATAACCGTCAGTCTCAGGTGCTGATCAATGGAATGTGAGTGCCTATTGGAGATGATAGCTCTGTGGAGAAAGGGGGTCCCCTGGGAATGTCATTAGCTACTGACAGCCTCTTCACTGTCTTCTTGTTGCTGTAGCCTCCAGCAGGAGCAGTGGATGAATGTCTGTGTTGGTGACATTATCAAGCTTGAAAATAACCAGTTTGTGGCGGTAAGGGACAAGGTGCCACCCTGGGTCAGGAGGGCTGTTTTTTTCTCTGGGCAGAAGGGGATGAGTCCTTCCTGCTTTTGTCTTTTAAACACCATGCAAGGAGACTTTTTTGAGCGGGAGGCTTCCTCTGTGTCCTATTGAGTTGTCCGAGACTAGCCATTGCCTGGAATAAGAAAGCTAAGAGTGCTTAGTGGGGGAGCCATCATCGCAGCCCACCGAGGGTGGGGTTGGGCCTTCAGAGTACTCATCAGGTTTTCTCCATAGGCGGATCTCCTGCTCCTTTCCAGCAGCGAGCCCCATGGGCTGTGTTACATAGAGACGGCAGAGCTCGATGGGTAAGTGACATGCTCGGTGTTAGCCCTCTCCTTCTGCCTCCCTAGGAGCAGAAAGATGGCTTTTGAGAGAGGTCCTCAGGTCTGAGTTCTATTGCTTTGGGTAAAAATTGGGGGTCAGAAATGCTTTGGCTATGTAGAAGTCTTTGCTGGGCTAAGCGGTAGCACCTTGTAGTCAGGTCCCCCAGGTTCCCTACAAGACGGTGCGGGAACCAGGACTCAAGGATCCTGTCCTTCCAGAGAGACCAACATGAAAGTGCGCCAGGCGATTCCTGTCACCTCGGAGCTGGGAGACATCAGCAAGCTTGCCAAGTTCGATGGTGAGTAATCCTGCAGGGTGCAACCCTCAGGTAGAGCAGGTGGGTTGGGCTTTGTATCTTTTCCTGTTGCCTCCTTAGTGCTGTGGTTACATAGCTCCCTGGACTATTTTGTGGAGGGAAACCAGGTGGGCCACTTGCTTTTGAGCTGATGATCATATCACGGGAGTTTTGTGGGTGGTAGTTCTCACTTGCTTTGCATGTTGCGAGAAATTCAGCTTATTCTTTTTGTTTATTACCTCAGAATAACATAGGCTCCTTATCAGAAGACAAACTATGGAGCATATAAGAAAAGTTAACACGGTAGTCTCTCCTGCTTGCCAGTTCTGCCCTTCTCAGGTAGCCACATTAACTGACAGTTCAGTGTATTTTCAGCTACACTTTTTTTTTGCAGTACTGGGTATTAAACCTAAGACCTTCCTTCCCCAGTCTTCCTTTCTTTTTTTCTTTTCCAATCAGATTTTATTGGTATATTTTTATAATGATCACATTCATCATAGACATTTTGTGCCTGTACATGATACAACTTGAATCTTTTTTTTTCCCATTCCTCTTCCCTCCCTTGAGCCCCTCCTCCTCTCCCCATTTGCAAAAGCTTTATTTCCATTCCCAGTCCTTTTTTGAGATCAGATTTTATTGGTACATTTTACATATACATAATGATCCCATTCGTCATGAAGAATTTGTACCTGTATATGGTATAAGTTGTTTTTTTTCCCTCATTCCTCTGCCCTCCTTTCAGCTCCTCCTCCCCTCACAAGTCTGTTTTAAATTTAATTTAAAAAATTGCTTTTTGAAGCAAGGTCTTGCTAAGTCACTAAATTGCCCCAACTAGGCTTGAACTTGTGCCTCAGCCACTCAGAGTGCTGGGATTATAGGTGTGCTCTTCCATGCTCACCTCATCTATACTTTTTATATACGTTTGTTGGTTGTGGTGGTGCACGCCTGTAATCCCAGCACTTGGGAGGCTGAGGCAGGAGGATTGTTGCGAGTTCGAGGCCAGCCTGGGCTACAAAGTGAGCTCAAGGCCAGCCTGAACTGCATAGCAAGAGCCTGTCTCAAAATGACCAAAAAAAAAAAAAAAAAAAGACTTTTTGCATATGTTTATAGAAACATATGTAAATATAATTAAATGTAATTCTGTTATGCTGAAGTCTGTAACCTACCCTTTTGTAAAACCTGCCAAATATATCGTAAGTATCTTATCACATCAGTACATAAAGAAATTATCTTATTCTTTAATAGTTGCTTAATGTTTCCAAGAATTGATGTGTCAGTTTATTCAGCCACTCCCTGGCTATTCAGTGGTTTCCAGATTTGCTGTTCCAGTAATGCTTTAATAAAAATTGCTGTTCCTAGAGTTCCAAAAGTGGCTCCAAAAATGGGTGTACTTTTTTTTTTTTAAGACAGGGTCTTGCTTTGTATTTCAGGCTGGCCTTGAACTCATTATGTAGCCCAGGCTAGTCTTGAACTCATGGTAATCGTCTTATCTCAGTCTCCCCTGTGGGATTACAGGTGTATGTCACCATGCCTGGCTTTTTTTGTTTTGTTTTGTTTTGTTGAGACAGGGTCTCACTACGTAGCCCAGGCTGCCCTTGAACTTGCAGCAGTCTTCCTGCCTCAGCCTCCCAAGGGTTGGGATTACACACGTGGGCCAGTAGGCCCAGCATTTCTGTGGGGTGTGTGTGCTTTTAATTGAAATTCACATTTCCTCTTTCTTTTTCTGAGAAATTGCATCAACTCATATTGCTACCAATAGTTCCTATACTCTTATGCCCTCTCCCTGGCCTGCTTTTTCTATTTTACTGCTCTGTGGTCAGAATGTAGCCTGCACCTTTAACAGCAGTTCTCCTCTTTCCCATTCAGGTGAAGTGATCTGCGAACCCCCTAATAACAAGCTGGACAAATTCAGTGGAACCCTCTACTGGAAGGAGAGCAAGTTCCCCCTGAGCAACCAGAACATGCTGCTGCGGGGCTGTGTGCTTCGAAACACCGAGTGGTGCTTCGGGCTGGTCATCTTTGCGGGTGAGCCTCCTAGCATGCAGAGAAAGGAGAGTATGGATGAGTGACTCTGGCCTTCCTCAGGAGTGTGGAATGCAGCTCTGTAGGCTGGAAGAATGTGTAGGCTAGAGACCTCCCGCCCTAAAAACAAACCTCTCATCCACGTGATGACTCAGTTCCCCCTGAGGTCCTGTGGCCTGGAGTCATTGCACAAGTCTAGAGGCAAGTTTGTTATTTGACTTCACATTCTTTTTTAGGTCCTGACACTAAGCTGATGCAGAACAGCGGCAGGACAAAGTTCAAGAGAACAAGTATTGATCGGCTAATGAATACACTGGTGCTCTGGGTAAGCTTCCCCTCTGCTTCCCCACCTCTGCCCTTCTGGGTCTCCCTGGGTGGTTCCCTTTCCTCCAGTTGCTTTTTCCTGGTCAGCAGGCTTTGGGTTTGGCTGTAAAGCCACCGGTCGGCCAGCTACTCAAAGGCAGTGTTTATTTCAGTCTCCTTTAGACTGGAAAGATGTTATTTTAAAAAACTTTAGGAACCTGCATAAATCACCAATTTAACACTGAAACAAGTCATCCCTTCTCTGTCTCCCAGTTATGATGATGGCCCAGTACAGCATGTGACCTTATGTTTGCTTCTGCCAGGGACAAGGAGGCCTTCATGGGGTGCAGAGGCGATTAAGAGAAAAATTTCCATTTAGAAGCTGGGTAGCAGGGTCCTCTCCCCCAACTTCTAAGGATGGAGGATCTCAGAGGAAAAGTTTCTCTTTTCATTTTTGGCAATTCCTGAATCCTTCTCTTGTTGAGCTAGAAATCTGAGCTCCTGGTTGGGCTCTCCTGGCCATCTTGCCTCTCCTGCCTGCTGCCTGCCCCTTGTGCGCCAGCTTGCAAAGGCTGGGCCCAGCCTCTGTTTCACACAGTTTCTGCCTGGGCTGTAAAGGGGTCACAGAAACCCAGCCTGATTCCCCAAATTATATATCCTGTTTTTAAAATATTTCAATGTATGTGCTAATTTATTTCATTTACACCAATAGCTTATCTTAGTTTGTTGAAAAGGAAGTTTGTGTTATCTTGTTTCTTTTTTGCAGAATCTTTTTGGTTTGTCTTATACTGAGCATTTGGAAGATAATGATACATAGTAGAATAACTTTTGTTATTCTCTTGGTTATGAAAAAAAATTTTTTGTTTTTTTTTCATTTAAAAAAAAAACAAACCAAAGCCCAACCCAAGAGAGGACGGTTAAGTGTCATACAAAGGCTCACCCCGCCCCCGGTGGTCTTCAAGCATCAGGATGGCTCCTGTTTCAAAGCCTCAACAGTGGAGGCAGCTTTGAAACAAGATGTAAAAAACCATACAGTGGTCCTGATTATTTTCTTTCAATTACTGAAACTTCCTTAAGACCCTTCTTTAGTAAGGAGGGGAAGAGGGTTTGAAGGGAGGGTAGGGGAATGGGGGAAAAAAGAATCAAGTTATACCATGTACAGGTCCGAGTTTCCTATGATGAATGTGATCATTATGTATACATAAAAGGTACCAATAAAAATCATTTTCTTCGAAAAAACATCCTTCTTCAGAGTCAAGTATGGTAGCATGTGCCCGTAATCTCAGCAGTGTGGAGGGCTAAGGCAGGAGGGTGGCAAGTTTGAGCTCAGCCTGGGTGAAGGCTCTCTCGAGTTAGCAAGATATTGTTTCAGATTTTTCAAAAAAGGGCTTGGGGATTTAGTACATATGAAGGACCTCAGTTCAATCTCCAGTACTGGGGAAAAAAAATTGCTGTTCATGAAAATAGTTTGTTTCCCAAGTTTTAAAAAGTGGCACTGTGTGTAAAATAAAGACATTACAATAACATGGGATTTTTGTTAGCTGTGAAACAGTGCAGGTACATGAGAGTTTTGGTATGTGGGAAGCTCATCCCCACTCTTAACACCACTGAGGACTCCAGAGGGTTCCAGCTTGGGAGCTGCTTTGCTATTGCAGCTTCCCTACCGTACAGATGAGAAGGTCTTCAAAGAAAAGGCCAAGGGACAACCCACGGCCGAGAAGGCCTCTTCAGAAGGCTTTGTCACTGGTCCTGAGCTCTTTCTAGTAGAGAGTATGCGGCCCGTTTGAAGATGCCTGAGCTTCACCTGAGCTTATGAGTAGTGACCATCCTCGGGGACACACTTGCTTGTGAGAGCTCCCTGAGTCTCTGCCTACCCTCAGCTTCTCATTCCTCCCTAGATTTTTGGATTCCTGGTCTGCATGGGGGTGATCCTAGCCATTGGCAATGCCATCTGGGAGCACGAGGTTGGGACGCGCTTCCAGGTCTACCTGCCCTGGGACGAGGCAGTGGACAGTGCCTTTTTCTCCGGCTTCCTTTCCTTCTGGTCCTATATCATCATCCTCAACACCGTCGTGCCCATCTCGCTGTATGTCAGGTGTGTGCTTTCTCTGACCTGGGGTCTCCTGTAGGCTCCTTGATAAACTTTTCTGTGAAGGTGAAACCCTTGAGAAGGAATGTGGAGCCCTTTTTTTCATGTACTATGAACATTTTTTGTTACCTATTTACCTTTGTGTGCAGAGCAAAATTTTACCACAGTTTCCGGGCACTTGGGATTATATTAGAACAACAGCCACATTGATTTATTCAGCATGTATTTACTGCACACTTTCCATGTGCTGAGAATCGCGGTGGTGTTGTAGCGTATGCAAAGGGGAGCCAGGAATGGATTTCCTTCCCACTAGGAGCTTAAGTCTGGTAGTGGAAGAAGAATCTTAGCCCATTGTAAAGCAAAATAGGAAGAAGGTACCACTCCTACCTAGAGTGTTTTGTGTAAAGCAAGGATGTGTCAGATAGCTTCAAGTTTCAGAAGCAGCAGGCTGGTGGGGAGATTGCAGCAGTGCCAGGCACTGAGATACTGAGTGGGAAGCACCAAGGACGCGAGGCAGAAAGGTCAGGGAGGACATCTCACAGGAGTTGTACCGGCCGGGTAAAGACAGAGCTGGAAGGGAGAGGAGGAAGAGAAGTCCAGAAACAAAGGCAAGGGGACTAGAGCTGACAGTGCCTTTGAGAGCAGCTAGGCAGGGGCCTGGAGTGTGAGCAAGGAGCTATGGGAAGGAGATCTGGAAACAGAAGTCACCCCGATAGTAGAATCTGTTGTCTTTGTCTTTGGGCCTTGTGCTTGGCAAACCATTAAAGGTTGTGTTGTTTTGTTTTATTTATTTTTTTTAAATCTAGCCAGAAAAACATCAGTCAATCAGTCAATCAATCAGTCTAGCCAGGTATGGTGATGCACGCCTGTAATCCCAGCACTTGGGAGGCTGAGACAGGAGGATCATCACAAAGTTTAAGGCCAGCCTGGGCTCCATAGCAAGACCCTGTCTCAAAAAAACAAAAATCTAAAGGGTGTTCTAGGAAGTGTTGGTTGACAGTGGTGTACAGCATGTGCAGCATGGCTGGGACATCTAAGGGGTTTGAGATAAAGTAGACCTGGGGCCCCTGTGAGAATGGAGACAGGAGGGGCATAAGAGGAGGAAGGGACATGCTGGAGGAGAGAAACTTTCTTTCCTACTTGTCCTTGTACCTGAGGTAAGGTGGCCCGTGACTTTTTAAAGGAGCTGCTTTACGGAGCTGCTCGGTACCCTTCCTGTCTTCTGCCTGTAGTTGGAAGAGATCCCCAAATAGTCCTCAGTTGTCTCTGCCTGCCCCAGGCCCTAGTGCTCATGATGAGTGGAAGGTAAAGTGCCTCCGTATCGAGAGGGTGCAGTTAAGCTTTTCCAGAACACACACAGGAGGGCAGTCCTGCCTGCCGTTCACAAGCCATGTGACCCCAGGCACGTCTACCATTGCTTGGTGCCTCCTGTGATTTCTGCTTTCTTACATAAAGTGGGAGCTGTGAGACTCGTTCTAGCCTCTTTTGAGGGATGTCTTGATAGAAGGCATGACGTTAGAAAATATATTTCAGGAATGGAATTACTATACGAATGTCTATGGCTGTACCACCCTGAATGTGCCCGAGCCTATCTGCATTACTACATAATTACTAGGTGGTAGTGTTTCTGTCATCGTTACATGCCTGGTTTTACATTACTATTTAAATACTTTCTTGCTTACAACCTAATGTTCTCCCATCTTTGGACTTTGCTGTCCCTGTCCCTGTCTCAGTTGACTTAGAGCTATTGGCCCTGCCTCAGAAAGTTTACACTCTTAAGTCTCATCAGGGGCCAGTGTATGTCGGGAAGGATAGGGTGGCAGGAGGGTTGGTCAGCTGCAGGAGGGAAGGGCAGTGATGACATTTCCAGCTTTCTTTTTCCTTCTTGAGAATAGAACCTGGCAGGCACTTCATTTGGGTCTGATACAGGGTTCCAGACATGGCTTTGCTTGGTCGTATGGAATCTAAACACAGGACCCTTTCTGCAGATACTCATGTCCCCACCCATGAGGTAACGATGAGCAGAAAGGAGAACGGGAGCTGTTGACAGCACTGTGCCATTGTCCCTTGGGATTAGCCCCATATTCTCAAGGCCTCTCTCCCTCCGGTGTGGGGGTGGTGAGGGAGAGCGGCTGCAGAGCTGCCTTAGTGTCCTTTCCCCAGCACAGCCCAGAGGTGGCAGCTGTGTTGCTGCGGCATGCACAGCACCCTCATTATTTCTTTCTCTCTTTTTCTCCCTCCCTTCCCTCTCGCACTTTGTTTTTCTCTGCATGGTTTCTGTATTATTAGTCCTGAGGTAAGAACCGGTTGAGCGCCTTGTCCACAGTTCCTTCTCCTCCTCTACCTGTGCTCTCCATCCCACCTACCCAGGCCCTGTGCACCTTGTGTCTGGAGGGTAGGGTCAGGGAGATCCTTTGCCGGCTGCACATGGCTCCCGCACCTAGATGTCCTTCCCACCCAGGCTCCCGTGCCCAGATGTCTTCTCCATGTTCTCCCCAGGCAGAGGGCCCGCAGCCACAACCCATGTGGGTGGGGTGCCCCCTCCTCTTCCTGCCCCAGCCTCACCTCCTATCCCCTGTGCAGTGTGGAGGTCATCCGTCTGGGCCACAGCTACTTCATCAACTGGGACAAGAAGATGTTCTGCATGAAGAAGCGTACGCCCGCGGAGGCCCGCACCACCACCCTGAATGAGGAGCTGGGCCAGGTGGAATACATCTTTTCTGACAAGACTGGCACCCTTACCCAGAACATCATGGTCTTCAACAAGTGCTCCATCAATGGCCACAGCTACGGTAGGGCAGTGCTGCCCGGGGCTGGGGCTTGCACAGTTGTCTCAATGTTTGGATTTTACTTCTCTCCCACTTGGGTCTGGGGGCCTGGGAAAGGGCCTGTTCAGCTCTCATGCCAGGCAGCAGAGACTGAGATTCACCCCTAAAGTTCTCACCCTGGTTTCAGCTCCAGGCTCAAGGGAGCTCCTTGCCTGTTGAGTGAAGCCCCAGGCCCTGACCTCTGGGCATCATGGCCAGGTTGGACCTTGGCTGCCCTGGTGGTGTGTTAGACTCTCCCCGTACTGCTGCTCAGGGTCCTTGTGAGTCTCTGGAATGTGATTGTGGTCTACCCAGTTGCAGTGGCCTGTGGCTGAGCTGCTGGGATGGCTTGGCTGGCTACGCGGGGCTGACCTTCACGCAGGAGTGAACCCTGCTTTCTGTACTAACTTGGACTTGTAGGCAGTGTGTGAGGCTTTGTCTGCTGTGTAGGCCTGGAGTGTGCTGGGCCTGGAGGAGCCTGGGAGCCCCAGGGGTGGAGATGAAGAACTGGGTGTGCCCCAAGGGGCGAGCTTCTGGGAGGTGGTGGGGAGAGGATGGGGAGCAGTGGGCACCATGACTCCTATGGTCAGGATCCAGGGTGCCTGTTGCCTCCTGTCCCTTGAGTCGGCAGTGCGAGTGAGTATGGATGACATTTGGTTGGTGAGCAGGGCTGAGCGTTGCCAGGGCCTCACGGGTTCTGTTTTGGAGGCTTTCCCCCACGGTGTAGAGAGCTCCAGCTCTGATACTGTCTCTCTTCTGTCCTGGCTGTGTGCAGGTGATGTGTTTGATGTCCTGGGACATAAAGCTGAGTTGGGAGAGGTAAGATTCAGTTTCTATAATTGTTCTATGCTTTGAGCCAGGTATAGTGTTGCACGCCTGTAATCCCAGTACTCAGGTGACTGAGGCAGAAAGATCGCAGCAAATTTGAGGCCAGCCTGAACCACATAGTGAGACCTTGTCTCAAAAAGCAAAAGAACAAAAATATTGTATGCTCTGGTCAAGCGCCTGACCAGTAGCCGTTGACATGGTTGGGAGCGATGTCCTGTCTGGGCAGGAAATGGAAGCTGCCTGGAGCAGTGCCTGCTTTAAAGAACAAGCGGCTGGGCGGGAGTTCGAGGTCTGCAGTGCTCAGGGTCTTGGCTGTCCTGCTGAGCAGTGCAAGGCTGGGGCAGCCTCTCTCCTGAGACACAGTCGAACAGCCCAGCCTGTCCTGAGAGCCGTCTCACCTGTTCCAGAGGCCTGAACCCGTTGACTTCTCCTTTAATCCTCTGGCTGACAAGAAGTTCTTGTTTTGGGACCCCAGTCTCTTGGAGGCTGTCAAGATGGGGGACCCCCACACGCACGAGTTCTTCCGCCTCCTTTCTCTGTGTCACACCGTCATGTCAGAAGAAAAGAACGAAGGTGAGCCTGAGCCGGCTTGGCTGTGCCCTGGCCTGGTTTGTACTCTTGGCTCTGCTTGGTGGTGCCGCGGGACTGGGGTTCCTGGCAGGGGCGTAGCCCACCACACGGCCGCTTCCACTATGTGCCTTCTTCCTCTCCGCCTAGGAGAGCTGTACTACAAAGCCCAGTCCCCGGACGAGGGCGCCCTGGTCACTGCAGCCAGGAACTTCGGTTTCGTGTTCCGCTCTCGCACCCCCAAGACGATCACCGTCCACGAGATGGGCATAGCCATCACCTATCAGCTGCTGGCCATCCTGGACTTCAACAACATCCGCAAGCGCATGTCAGTCATAGGTGAGCCCAGGACTGGGGGATCTGGGGTAGCATGCAGGCCTGGGATGGGTGAGGCAACCTGGGTATCTAGGTGGGTGGTCTGCGCGAGCACTTCCTCCTCCTGCCCCACTCATAGTGCGGAACCCAGAGGGGAAGATCAGACTGTACTGCAAAGGAGCCGACACTATCCTGCTCGACAGACTGCACCACTCCACCCATGAACTGCTCAGTGCTACCATGGACCACCTGAATGTAGGTGTGAGGAAGGAGGCTGGCTGGGGCTGCTGCCCTCGGGGTTGGGGCACTGGGAGGGGTGAGACTTTCTTTCTGTCATTTTTTTGGTACTGGAAATCGAACTCAGGACCTTGCGCTAGCTAGGTAGGCACCATGCCGCTGAGCTATCTCCCCAGCCCTCTTTTTAAGATTAAGTTTGTTGGTACATTTAGGTATACATCGTGGTCACATTCATTATAGGGAATTTGTATCTGTACATGATATAACTGTGACTTGTTTCTGTGTGTTTTTTATCTTATTAAATATATCTAAAGTATCTAGCATGATATTTTAATGTTTACGTACATAATAAAGTGACTACTGCAGTCAAGCAGATTAACACATCTGTCCTTTCTCACATCACCTTTGTGTGTGTGTCACTGGTGATTAAATTCGTGGCCTCTCCACTGAACTACATGCTAGTCCTTTTAAAATTTTGAGACAGGGTTTTTTTTTAAGACATTTAGTTGCCCAGGCTGGGCTGAAATTTGTGATCCTCCTGCTTCAGCCTCCCACAGTGCTGGGATTGCTACCATGCAGCACCACAAGCAAGTTATTTTTGTGTGTGTGTATGTGTTTAGAATACCTAGAGAATTTCATGCCATGCATTATTAGCTCCCTAGACATACTGGGGTGTGACTTTCCAAACTCTGCCTCCAGGAGTATGCAGGGGAGGGGCTGAGGACCCTGGTTCTGGCCTATAAGGATCTGGATGAAGAGTATTATGAGGAATGGGCCGAGAGACGACTGCAGGCCAGCCTGGCCCAGGACAGCTGGGAAGATAGGCTGGCCAGTGTCTACGAGGAGGTGGAGAACGACATGATGGTAAGAGCTCAGGGCAGGCTGCAGTGGGTAAGAAGGGTTTGTGCCTGCAACTCTTGTGCTAGGAAAATGCCTTTGTGGAATTTTCAGCTGCTGGGTGCGACAGCTATTGAGGACAAACTTCAGCAGGGGGTTCCAGAGACCATCGCCCTCCTCACCCTGGCCAACATCAAGATTTGGGTGCTAACTGGAGACAAGCAAGGTGAGAGGCTGGCAGGGCAGAGAGAACTGTGCCAGGGAGTAGTCCTGCCTGGCCCTTGCATGGAACCATAGCCACCAGGCAGGAGAGCGTGCTGACCGTGCTGGATGCTTGCCCTAGCCTCTGCATTCTTTCTTGGTAGAGACGGCTGTGAACATTGGCTACTCCTGCAAGATGCTGACGGACGACATGACAGAGGTGTTCATAGTCACTGGCCACACTGTCCTGGAGGTGCGAGAGGAACTCAGGTAAACAGAGCCCGAGGGAGGCAGGGGCCCCGTGACGTGCCCTGAGGCTGGGCAGGCTCAGATCCTGACTCCCAGTGCTGGCGTGGAAGATGGCACCATCTCACTTCACCTTCACAGGAAAGCCCGGGAAAAGATGATGGACTCCTCCTGTGCTGTAGGCAATGGCTTCTCCTACCAGGAGAAACTGTCTTCTTCCAAGCTGGCTTCTGTCCTGGAGGCTGTCGCTGGGGAATACGCCCTTGTCATCAACGGTCACAGCCTGGTAAATGTCGCCATGCTTAGTCCAGCAACATGAGAGCACTTGTCTCAGTACAACTTTATGTCTTACCTTGTTTTCATTCCCCTTTCCTACAGAGGGGGCTGTGGTCACCGGGGGCGGCGGAGAGCTGAGGCTTCAGGCTCCTCTGGGGACAACTGTGCCTCTCTTAGGTCTCCCTGTGTTCCAGGCCCATGCGCTGGAGGCAGACATGGAGCTGGAGTTTCTGGAAACAGCCTGTGCCTGCAAAGCTGTCATCTGCTGCCGGGTGACGCCCTTGCAGAAGGCACAGGTGGTGGAACTGGTGAAGAAGTACAAGAAGGCTGTGACACTTGCCATTGGGGACGGGGCCAATGATGTCAGCATGATCAAAAGTGAGTGTGGCCTGGGCAGGTGGACAGGTGCAGGGGGTGCCCAAGGAGGTCGTGGGCCGGGGCAGGGGGCCGTCACTTGGTGGATCTGCAGTGTGTGGCTGTCTTCACTTTCCCATCATCTTTTGTCCCTCAGCGGCTCACATTGGTGTGGGCATCAGCGGACAGGAAGGGATCCAGGCTGTTCTGGCCTCTGATTACTCCTTCTCCCAGTTCAAGTTCCTGCAGCGCCTCCTGCTGGTGCATGGGCGCTGGTCCTACCTACGCATGTGCAAGTTTCTCTGCTATTTCTTCTACAAGAACTTCGCCTTCACCATGGTCCACTTCTGGTTTGGCTTCTTCTGCGGCTTCTCGGCCCAGGTAGTGAGAGCACCCGTCTTTCGTGATGTGTTCTGTGTGAACTCCCTAAAGGCAGGGGTTGTGCCTGTTCTCTTCATTGTCCAATCCTGTTGTCTGGTGCCTGCATTAAAAGAAATGTTTGTTGAAAAGAGTCGAGAGAAAGCTTGAGAAAATCTCGTAGAGCTCCCTGGGCGTCACATTCAGTGTCTTCCTGTGATTGATTTGTGGGCAAGAAAGGCTCAATATTCACTCTGTCACCCATGTTCTCTTCCAGACCGTGTATGACCAGTATTTTATCACCCTCTATAACATTGTGTATACCTCCCTTCCTGTCCTGGCTATGGGGGTCTTTGATCAGGTATGGAGGAGTTTGGTGCTCAGGCAGGATGGGAGGAGCACTGCTGTGACTGAGCCCCACTGTTGGGGGGGTGTGACACTTGTGTCTCCCTGAGGGCACCGCAGGGGCAGCTCCTCGGCTGGGGCGGTGGGGAGGCTGCAGCCAACCCATAACTCCCCAGGGTTGCTGGACAAAGCCTGTGTGGGAGCTGCTGTCAGAGACGGGGACAGGGTCTGCGCTTGATTGTCCTGAGGCCTCCTTTGCCGTGTGGCCTCCCAACATAGGATGTCCCGGAGCAGCGGAGCATGGAGTACCCTAAGCTGTATGAGCCAGGGCAGCTGAATCTCCTCTTCAACAAGCGGGAGTTCTTCATCTGCATCGCCCAGGGCATCTACACATCTGTGCTCATGTTCTTCATCCCCTACGGGGTGTTTGCGGAGGCCACGCGGGATGACGGCACCCAGCTAGCCGACTATCAGTCCTTTGCGGTCACTGTGGCCACGTCACTGGTCATTGTGGTCAGCGTGCAGGTATGAGGCAGTCCCAGAACTGACTGCTAGAGGGCACTTGGCCATCCTGCTTCTGGAGAGGTGGTTGGGAGCTCCTCCTGTGACAGCCCCTCCTCTCTGCAGATCGGGCTGGATACAGGCTACTGGACGGCCATCAACCACTTCTTCATCTGGGGCAGCCTCGCAGTTTACTTTGCCATCCTCTTTGCCATGCACAGCAACGGGCTCTTTGACATGTTTCCGAACCAGTTCCGGTTTGTGGGTGAGGGGCTGTGGCTTTTTTATGAACGACTGAGGAGTAGCAGATGTTCTAGGACTAGCAGAGTGGTCACCCGGGGCGCAGGTCTGAGCGCTTAGCACATCGCCCAGGGTGATGTGCCAGGAGCTCTGCGCTGTGCCGTGCTGTGTTGAGGTGCAGCTGACCAGGCCACACTTCCCCTGCAGAGTGTCCTTGTCCGTGAAGGTGGTGAGGCTGTGGTGGGTCGGGGTGCTTTGTGGTTGGCAGAGACACTGCAAAGGTGTGGGCGGGGCTAATCTAGAGGAGCTAGGAGGGTGAAGAGACCCCTGGTGCTGGGCAGTGGGCAGTGCTCCAGGTGGTGAGACGAGAGCCGCCGTGGAGCAGCAGAGAGGGGCTAGGAAGGCGGCCGTCATGGACTCGGAGTGCCAGGCTGCCAGGTTTGGTTTGGGCTTGCCGGAAGTCATTTATTTAGGGGAAGAGGAGAACAGGGCATGGAAAGATTGCTTTAGAAAAGTGAAAGTTGCCGGGGTGGTCAGTGAGGAAGTTCTGTGCTGAGTGTGAGGCTGTTCAGAACCAGAACCAGGGCAACCACGGCATTTGGCAGGGAGGAGCTGGCTGAGGGGTAGGAGGTGAAGGCGGCCTGTGCAGGCCTTGGTGTTTGCTGATGGGTGTCCTGTCAGCACGTACTGTGTGTCACCCATTATTGTGGGTGCTAGGGAGGCAGCACTAACAACAGGCACACTGCTTCCTCGTGCGCATGTGTGGGAGAGGTGATTCGCAAGTGAACAGAGAGGTAATCTAGAACCATACTTCCTGTGAGAAACTTCTAAGGCTGGGTGGAGCTTAGTGGCAGAGGGCTTGCCTAGTACGAGTGTGGCGCTGGGTTCCATCTCAACACGGATAAAAAACAAAGTGTGGGGGCGAAGGTGGGAATGGGGAGACCAGTTAGGGGGCCACCAAGTAACCCAGGTGGGAGTTAGGGTGGTTTGGAATGCAGTGAAATGCAGTGGGGTTCCCTAGGTATTGTGAAAATGGAGCCAGCATGTTAGATGGGGGTGTGAGGCAGAGAGAGGAGGGGAGGTTGATGGCGGGTTTAGTGGGAGCAGTGGGAAGCCGCCGTGCTTCCTGAGTTGGGGAAGGCACGGGACAGATGAGGGGTGGGGAGACAGTACTCCCTTTGGCCCACGTGAAGCTTGATACTTGCTGGACATACAACAGAGGTGTCAGCTAAGGGGGTTAAGGAAGCTGCTCTGTGCTATGGGAGAGTTTTGGACCAGAGACAGATTTAGATGTAAAGTGTTTCAGGGTCTGGCAAGGAGAAGAGGGAAGCCAGAGCTGTCCTGGGTTTTGAGCATGGGGAAGTAGAACTGCCAGAGGCAGAACTCAGGAAGTCAGGGGGCTGCTGCCCTGGCCACTCGTAATTCCTGGGGCCACCAACTCCTGTTTATCCACAGGGAATGCCCAGAACACGCTGGCCCAGCCCACGGTGTGGCTCACCATTGTCCTTACCACGGTCGTCTGCATCATGCCTGTGGTTGCCTTCCGGTTCCTCAGGCTCAGCCTGAAGCCAGATCTCTCTGACACGGTGAGGGGCCTGGGCTGTCTGCTCCAAGACTGGTGGAAGAGGCTCTGCTTCGAGCTCTGTGGCTGTTTCTGAGCCGTGTCACGACTGCCCAGGGTGTTGGTGGTGGTCTCTGGGTCTTCTCCATGGCAGTGGCTGGCGCTGTCACACTGATGGTGTCCCCTTCTGGCCCCACCCCAGGTCCGCTACACCCAGCTGGTGAGGAAGAAGCAGAAAGCTCAGCACCGCTGCATGCGCCGGGTGGGCCGCACGGGGTCCCGGCGCTCGGGCTACGCCTTCTCCCACCAGGAGGGCTTCGGGGAGCTCATCATGTCCGGCAAGAACATGCGGCTCAGCTCCCTGGCGCTCTCCAGCTTCACCACGCGCTCCAGCTCCAGCTGGATCGAGAGCCTGCGCAGGAAGAAGAGTGACAGCGCCAGCAGCCCTGGCGGGGGCGCCGAGAAACCCCTAAAGGGGTGAAGACCCAGACTGGGGCGCCCAGTGCACAGGCCGTTGGGCCCGAAGGGACAGCTCTCAGAACTGCTGTCCTCATTCCTCGCCTGCCCTGCCTGCGGGGAAGCTCTGTCCTGCTGGCCCTGCCAAGGGCGGGGGGTGGCGGGGCAGGGCAGGGGCTCCGGTGTGGGCCCGAAGCCCCGTGGGGACCAGCTGTGGAATCGCAGATGAGGAGAACTGTGAGAGAGTGCATCTGCCCCTGCCTTGCCGGGGAGCCCACAGGGAGACTCTAATCTCATTTTTTTACTCCCATTTCCCAGGGGGGCCCTCGAACCCCTGTTCCTGAATTACACAAGAATGTATCATGCCGGGAAGCCAGAGACCTGCTGGGGCCTCTGGGCCCCTCACATTGTGTCTGTCTCCTTGATTTGTGTTTGTATCCAGTTTGGTTTTGTCTTTTTTTTTTTTTTTGGCAGTTGGAGGAGAACTTTATGTGACTTTTCTGTTAGGTTTGTGTCTTAACTCTCCCAGAGGAGGCTGGCGCCCACTGGGAGCCCTACCTGGTGGCGTGCTTCCCTCATGGGACAGAGAGGTTACGGCGAGGGAGGCGCTGTCAGCTCACGGGTGTGGACAGAGGATACAGGAGGCTTTGGTCCTCACCCTCACCTTGAGAGTGGAGTGATCCTTCCCCCAGTGCACACATATCAGTTCCTGGATTGCATAAGTCCTGCTGGTACTGGGCTGGAGCCTGGAAAGGGCCCTGTCAATCTCAGTGAGTGGGAGTTAGTGGGGGGAGGAGTAACTTTCTTTCGTTTTGAACTGAATCCCAAGTTCATTAACAAATTCCCTTCTCCCCCTCATGTGGCACTTTCTTATACCTACACCCCAGGACCCTGAGGTGGTGGAGCTGGACAGGAAGCGGACAGGAAGCCGCTGAGGGGGACTGACGGGAAGCTGCTGCTCTGCTCGCTTCTCCCCGCAGACGGGGTCCCACCCTTGGGGCCCAGCGCCTGGGAGGAGCTGGCAGGGTCCATGTCCAGGGTTGAGGAGGAGGAGGGCAGAACTGGGCTAGGCCGGGAGAGTGCTCAGGGCCGGGCTTGGTCAGCACATGGCTTCCACAGAGCTGGTCAGTCTGTCCGTTTACCCACAGCCCAGAGTAGCTGCTACCTAATCAGCCTGGGGAAGAGCCCTTTCCTTTTCTTTGGTAGTTGGGGTTAGGGAGCTGGGACTTGGTGCAGGGACCTTCACTGGTCAGTGGGGGCGGAGGGGCCCCAGAGGAGCTGGAGTGGCGCAGGGAGCGGGCTGGCGTGGGCAGGTTGGGGACAGGGAAGCCTTGGCAGGGAACCCCCTTTGGCCACAGTTTACAAACTGAGTATCATGTCTGTCTGTGTGTCTCTCAAGGTGAGAGTCTGATTTTTATACCAAAGAGGAAATGATTTTTTTTTTCATATTTGGTTTGTCTATATTATATAAATATATATATATATATATATATATACAGTTATATATATTATTTTTTTGGTTCTCTCTCATTTTTTAGGGAGGGAGGAAAGTACCAAGTTGCGTTGAGCTGTAATTAAGGAACATTCTGTATAATTTATGACACATTTCTATACTTGCAAAAATTATATCATTTTATGGATATAAAAGAAAAATGCCTTTTTATAAAAGTCCAGTTTCTGAGAAGTGTGTAATTTGTCTCTTTTCTGGTATTTAAGGCTTGAGTAAAACTAAAAGCAGAAGCTGCCTCATAAAAGGAATTGAGTGGGCTCCCCAGGGGAGGTGGGGAACTGGAGCCGTGGGGACAGCGCCTCCCTTCCCTCTGCACCCCTGCTCTGAACTTAAGGGGGAGGTGGGGCCTGGGCGGGGCAGAGGCACAACCTGGCACTTGTGTCCAGCTGAAGGCGTAGAGGCCACTGTTCCCAGTCCAGGGCACTTGTCCCTAATGCGTGCTGGATGCGGGTGTGTATGTGTGTGTGGGGAAGATGTTTTTTTTCCAGATGGGACACATGCCCATGCACAACTCTGAGGGGGACATTTTAGGAACCTTGGACCAGGCATCCCTCTTTCTGCCCCTTTCCTAAACTCCCTCCTGAGCCTGCGCTCTTTAGTAAAGGGCTTTTGGCCTTTCTTCTCTGGAAACGGCCAACAGCAAAGCTCTGGTGTCTTCACCTGTCCACATACACCTGCGCCTGTGGGCTGTGAACAAGAGGTCAAGAGCCTCTGCCCACTCTTTCTCCTCCAGATCAAATGCTGGGTACAACTCGGATGGGGATGCCTCGGCCACAGCCAGCCTGCCCGGCAGCAGCTGCCCCGCGCCCTTGACTGCGCCCTTCAGTCCCCGTGCAGCCTGCAGGTACCAAGGGATCTCCACGTCCAGTGTGCCCCTCTTCTTCACTTACTGTCCCGTCAGCCTGGCCTGGTAGCTGAGATTTCAGCTGGGGGTGGTGGTGGTAATTTTCTTTCACTTTGAGTTGAATCCCAAGTTCATTAGCAAATTCCCTCCTCCCCCTCCTGTGGCATTTTCTTGTACCTACCCCCCCAGGGCTTGGGAGTTGACGGGATCAAACGAACCCACAATAACTTTAGCTCCATCTTGGCTTGGCCTTCCAGAGCCCTAGGGTCCAAGGTTCCTTGCTTGGGGGAGACCATCTTTCTCCTCCTTCCTGGCAGCACCCTTCATCTCGTGATTCCTTCCTTTGTGTGCTCACTGTGGACATGGGCACCTTGGTCTTCCTGTCCCTCCATGTTGCCCGTGGCTTCTTTGCTGTGCAGGTGCCCCGCTGGTCTGACGTCCCAGCTTGACTCCTCAGCCTCCTGAGTGCGTTCACCTTGAGTGGATGGGTGAATGCGTGCTTGTGGGTACCCGCGGCTGTCAGGACAACCCCACCTCTGAGGCGGCGTGATCCAGAGGGTCTGCCTGTCCAAGAACCTTGGGCTCTGCCGCCTTCTACCTGGGCTCCCAGCCCATTCTACGACCTCCTCCCGACCCCTGGTCCCTCCCTTTTCTCTTTCTCTTTTCCTTTCTCCCCTCCCCTTCTCTCTCCCCTTTCCTTCCCTTCCTTCCTTCCTTCTTGTACCAGGGATTGAACCCAGGCCCTCACAATGAGCTACATTCCCAGCCCTTTTAAAACTTCATTCTGAGACAAGGTCTCACTAAGTTGCTAAACCACCCAGGCTGGGCGTGAACTTGTGATTCTCCTGTTTTAGCCTCCAGAGCATTAAGATCTGTAGCATTAGCCTACAGATGTCCACCAGCACACCCAGATATTTTCTTCATTTTTTCCTTGTGAGATGGGTCTCACTGTACCCTGGGCTAACCTTGAATTTATCAGTGCAAGTACTCTCACTTGCTTCCCAACCCAGCTCAGAGCCTGTGGCCTGAGGGCTAATACCTAATACCTAGGGCCACTCCAACACCAGGACACCCCACTGGGCAGGACGTGGCTCCCCCTCCACTGTCAGCACAGCGGGCTATGCTGTGCGGCTCTGGTGTTTTTTTTCCCCTCCTCTTCCTTCAGCTCCTTTCCACCCTACCCTCAGCAGATGGTGCTGCCTCCTACTTTACAGAGATGATTAAACCCCAACATCCTGCACCACTATTTCCCAGCAAATGTGACCCAGGCAGAGGCATAACAGGCTCATGCCCCTAGAGACAGTTCCTAGTATGTCCCACCACGTGGGAGCAGGGAGGGGAAGGCGTGGCCTCTATTTTCCTGCTGGTAGGAGAGGGGAGAGGCCCACAGCCCGCGGGAAGGGCTCTGTTTCCAGGCTTCTCAGCTGTCTACCACGACCTTCCTGGGTCCTAGGGCAGCCTGTCCAGCCCTCTCTATGGGAATTATTTTTCTGGAACCTCTTGGGTTGCTACTGTGATGCTAGCTAGCCTCCTTCCTCCTTAATTGGTTTCAGTATTCTTATAATAATTTTGGCCTCAAGTTTATCTCCTTATCTAAAATGGCTTGTGATCCGTAGTTGTTAAGTGACCCTCTATGAGTTCCTTGTGTATGTTACAGGTCCCTAGCTATAAAGATCTTTATGGTAAATTTTTAAGCAGAGTCCAGCTGTTGTGTACAACTCCTTTTCCTACCTTGCTGATATAGTGATGAATATTGGAATAGCTGTGTGCCAGGAGCAAGGATACTTGTTCTGCGCATGAACAAGAGATTTCTGCAGATTAGTAGGGACACCTGGACTAGTCGATGACAGGAAGAAGAGCAGAGTTCAAGGCCTCCCTGGGCTATGTAGTGAGTTCAAGCCTGGCCAGAACTACATAGGGAGACCCTGTCTCAAAAAAGCAAAAACAAATAAACAAAAAACAACACAAAAAATAAAAGAAAGAAAATAGAGTAGAGCTACCCACCCCCCTGGGCAGTTCTGACTCTGCGGTAACAGTGAGATAGAAGATAGGGCATGGGTCCATCTGGCTGGGAAAAGAGGAGTGGGATCCCAGTACATGTGTGACCCTGAGATGAGGCAGGTGGCTCACACAGCCTAACCCAGGGGCCTAAATACAATCTCATCTTTTGTCTCTCTCTTTTTTTCTGTATTTATAGCTTTCCAAAAATACACAAGTGAAATCTTAAAGATTTGTAATCAGCCTTAAATGGTTATGGGCCACTGGACATGGTGGCGCACACCTGTAATCCCAGTACTGGGGATCCTGGGGCAGGTGGAAGGAGGATCACCACAAGTTCGAGGCCAGCCTGGGCTACATAGTGAGTTTAAGGCCAGCCTGAACTACACAGTGAGACCCTGTCTCAAATAATAATAACAACAACAACAACAACAACAACAAAAAGATTATGGGCAACTCATTGTTCCCAAAACATCACCTTTGGGCTTTATTTATTTTATTATTTTATTTTGAAACAGGGTTGCACTGTGTTGTTCAGGCTGGCCTTGAACTCATTTGTCACGCCGGCTGGCCTTGAACTTTCAGTGACCCTCCTGCCTCAGTCTCTTGAGTGCTGTGGGCTATATTTTATTAATTTGGGACTGATTTAATTTTTTTTTTGTACCTGGAATCGAACTCAGGACCTTGAGCTTGCCAGGCAGGTGCTTATGTCACTGAGATATATCCCCAACCCTGGGACTAATTTAAAATGGAGAATTTTAAAGGTTACTTTTTCTCCAAATGTAAATTAAAGATACAAAGACAAGGCCTCAAACTTAATTCTACAATAAGGAGGAAAAATAAAGATCCTATCTAGCCATTTATAGCTTTTCTCTCTTTCCTCCTGACCTGTATAGGTTATAAGTCTAAAACTAAATATCTTAAAATGTTAACTATGCTATGTTTTGGTTCTAAGATAATTGTTAAGTAAATGAGTATAAATGTTCATAAGAACATCTAAGTCATCAGTTGTTAAATATAAATTCAAATATTCTTGGCTTGTTTTTTGTTTTTTTTTTTTTTGTTTGTTTTTGAGACAAGGTCTCACTATACGGTTCAGACTGACCTTGAACTCGCTATAGTCCAGGCTCTCTCAAGTTTATAACGATCCTCCTACCTCAGCCTCCTAAATGCTGAGATTATAGATGTGTACCACCACACCCTGCTCTTGGCTTCTAAAGCTTATCAAATATATTTTTGGCCTATTGTACTTTGTTTTTTGGAGACAAGGTCTCACTATGTTTGTTTGTTTGGTTGGTTTTTTTTCCAGTACTGGGAATCGAACTCACGACCTTGTTTTTGCCAGGCAGGCGCTGTGCTGCTGAGCTAAATCCCCAGCCCCTGACAAGGTCTCACTATGTAGTTCAGGCTAGCCTTCAGCAGGCTGGCCTCGAATTTGTAGTGATTCTCCTCACTCAGCTTCCAGAGTGCTGGGATTATAGGCTCACATTACCGCGTCTGGCTGTACTTTCTTTCTTTCTTTTTTTTTTAAAGGAGGAAAGGTTTATTTAGGCTCACAGTTTGTAGGGGTTTCAATACATACTCAGCTGGCTCCAAGGGAGGGTGGCACGGCAAGACACATTGCAGAGTGGGCAGGAGGCAGCAGAAGCAGATGACACTTTCATAAATTATTAATATGTAAAAAGTTTTAAGATTGCTTTCTTAAACTGACTAAGAGTTAAACTTCTAATTTTTTTTTTTTTTTTTGTCTTTTTGAGACAGGGTCTAGCTATGCAGTTCAGTCTGGCCTTGAGCTCACTTTGTAACCCAGGTTGGTCTCAAACTCACAACAATCCTCCTGCCTCAGCCTCCCGAGTGCAGGGATTACAGGCGTGCACCACCATGCCCGGCTTAAATTTCTAATTTTTAAAAACTTTATTCTTTTTATTAGTACATATTTGTCATACATAGTGACCACATTCATCCTGGGGAATTTATACCTCAATATAATATATCTTAATCTTTTTTTCCTATTCTCCTCCCCTCCCTTCAATCCTTCTTCCCCTTCCTATTTATACAAGCTTTGTTTCCATTTTTTCTTCCATTTTCTTTTTTTTTCCTTTTCCTTCCTTCCCTCCCTCTTCCCCCTCCCTTGTTCCCTTTCCCATTTGAACATGTTCTTCCTACTCTTAATATTAATCTTCCACATGCTCTTTATTTATCCTTTGGGCCTCTCACAAAGAGAAACAATGTTGTACTTAAATTGTGAGTCTGATTTACTTCACTTAAGATTGTGCTCTTGAGGTACATCCATTTTCCTACCAGTGATTTAACCTTATCTTTATTTATGGCAGAGTAGTACTCCATTGTGTATAAACACATTTTCTATATCCATTCATCTGTTTATGGGCATGGGGGCTATTTTCAACATTTAGATATTATGAATTGTGCTGCTATAAACATGGATAGGAATGTATCGCTGTGGTGTGATGCTTTTAACTCTTTTGGGAAGATATCTAGAAGAGGACTAGCTGGGTCAAATGGAACCTCTAGTTTTAGGTCTTAGAGGAATCTCCACACTGATTTCCACAATGGTTGCACCACTCTACACTCCCACCACCAGTGGAGAAGGGTTCCTTTTTCCCCACAGCCTTGTCAGCATTTGTTATTGGTTGATTTCCTGATTGATTCTTTCTAGAGTGAGATGGACTGTCAGCATTGTTTTAATTTGCATTTATTGAATGACCAGTGATGCTGAGCAATTTTTCATGTATTTATTTGCTGTTTTTACTTTTTCATTTGAAAAGTGTCTATTTATTTCAGATGTCCATCTTTGGGTTGGGTCTTTAAATTTGAGGGGCCTGATTTTTTTTTTTTTTTTTTTAGTTCTCTGTGTATTCTAGAAGTTAGTCCTTTTTTCTGAGGAGTAGCTGCTAAAGTTTTTTCTCCCATTCTGTTGGTTGTCTCTTCACTCTGTTAGTGGTCTGCTTTGCTGTGCAGAAGCTTTTCAATTTTTTTTTTTTTTTTTTTTTGTGGTGCTGGGGATTGAACCCAGGATGTTGTGCGTGCAAGGCAAGAGCTCTACCACTGAGCCACATCCCCAGCCCAGAAGGCTTTTAGTTTGATGTTATCTTACTCGTTGATTCTTTGTAATATTTCCTCTATGATCAGGGTTTTGTTCATAAAGCCTTTACTAACACCTATGTCTTCTAGAGTTTTAATTATTCCTGCAGATTGTTTCTGTTTACTCTTAGATCTCTGATCCATTTTGATTTTAGTTTAGTGCATGATGAGACATATGGGTCTAGGTCAATGTTCGGCATGTAGAAAGCCAGTTTTCCCAGTATCACTTATTAAAGAGACTATCTTCCTGCGAAGAT
>NW_004955545.1:879287-883581 GCF_000276665.1 Chinchilla lanigera
AACTCACAATGATCCTCCTGCCTCAGCCTCCCGAGTGCTGGGATTACAGGGATATACCACCATGCCCAGCAGCACTGTAATTTTCAATGTAAAGATTATTTGCTTCTTTTATTAGATTGATTCTTAAGTATTTCATTTTTCTTGATGTTATTGTGAAAAGTGTTATTTCTCTAATTTATCTTTCAATGAGTTTATTATTTGTATACAGGAGTGCTATTGATTTTTGAGAGCTGACTTTGTATCTTGCTATGCTACTGAATTTGGTTATATTTGAGGTCTTTTGGTGGAGTTTTTGGGGTCCTCTATGTAGAGTATCTTGTTATCAGCAAATAATGATAATTTCACTTCTTTCTTTCCTATCCATATTCCTTTTACTTCTAATTCCTGTCTCGTTGCTCTGGCTAATTTTTCTAGAGCTATATTGAACAGGAGTGGTGATGTGGGCATCCTTGTCTTGTTCCTCATTTTAGAGTGAAAGCTTTCAATTTTTGATCATTTAGATCATGATATTGTGCTGGGTGTGGTGGTACACACCTGTAATCCCAGCACTTGGGAGGCTGAGGCAGGAGGATCGTTGCGAGTTCGAGACCAGCTTGGGCTACAGAGTGAGCTCAAGGCCAGCCTGAACTGCATAGCAAAACCCTGTCTCAAAAAGACAAAACAAAACAAAAAACCAGATCATGATATTGGCTGTTTGTCATAAATAGCTTTTAGCAGATTGAGCTAAAGACCTTCTGTTCCAATTTTCCATAGAGTTTTTATCATGAATGGGTGTTAGACACTGTCAAATCATTTTCTGCATCTACTGAGAGGATCATGTGGTTTTTGTCCTTGGTTCTGGTAATATGGTGCATTACATTTATTGAGTTGCATATGTTGAACCACCCCTGGGTCCCTGGGATGAATCCTACTTGGTCATGGTGAATTATCTTGATGATTTCCTGTATTCTGTTTGGTAGTATCTTACTGAGGATTTTTGCATCTATGGTCATTAGTGGCCTATAGTTCTCTGTTTTGGTTGGATCCTTCTCAGGTTTTGGTATCAGGGTAATGGCTGCTTCCAGGAATGAGTGTGGGAGTATTGAATCCCATTAAAGTGTTTGAGGAGTAGTGGCATTAGGTCTTCTCTAATTTCTTGTAGAATTCAGCAGGGAATCCATCAGTACCTGGGACTTTTCTTCGTTGGTAGGCTTTTTTTAAATTGTTTTTTCCCGGTACCTAGAATTGAACTCACAACCTTGCGCTTGCCAGGCAGGCACTGTGCCACTGAGCTAAATCCCCAGCCCCTGTTGGTAGTCTTTTAAAGTTACTTCTTCAGTTTTATTGACTAAGTAATTTACTGACTAAGTTATTTAGAATTTTTTATCTTCATGATTCAGCTTTGGTAATTCATAAGTATATAGGAATCTGTCCATTTCTTCTGAGTTTTTCATCTTGTCAGAGTAAGATTCTCAAAGCAGGTATATCATTCAATATTTTACTACAAAAAAGATATAGCACAAGATATACAAATATATAAGAGTTTATAAGATTGGCTTACCATGGTCGCCCACAGTTGGATGAGGAATCATGCAGAGGGTGTCTGCACACCAGAGACTGAAGGCGTAAATCCAATGTCTGGAGCTCACTGCCGTGTCCATGCAAGTCTGTATCAGGAGCCTGATGGGTCTATGTCAGAAGGCTGAAAAGTCTACAGTGGAAGCTGAGAAGTCTGCAGTGGAAGCCAGGAGACACTATCCAAGCTGAAGGCAAAGACTGGAGCTCCTCCAAAGAACAGAAGCCAAACTGTCCTTCCTCAATTTCCCTTTATACCATTCAAAGAGACATCCTGGGGTAGGTCTTCTGCACCCTCGGGTGTAGAATTGCTGAGCTGATTTAGTTAAACTTCTAAACTTCTCAGATTGACCCAATCAGTCAACCATTACAGTAGGTATTGATGATCTTCTGGATGTCTGCAGGATCAATTGTGATTTCATCCTTTTCATTCCTAATGGAATGATTTGAGTCTTTTCTTTCCTTGTTTTGATAAGGTTGGCTAAGGGTTTGTCGATTTTATTTAATCTTTCAAGGAACCAACTCTTCAATTCATTTACTCTTTGTATTGCTTCCTTACCTCAATTGCATTAATTTCTGCTCTGATCTTTATAATTTCCTCCCTTGTATGCACTTTGGGTTTAGCTTGCTCTTCTTTTTTGGAAACCGGAGGTTCAACATTAGGTTATTTATTTGAGCTCACTCTGTTTTTCTGATGTGGGAAATTCACTGCTATAAATTTCCCACATAAGACTGCTTTCACTGCATCCCATAAATTCCAGTATGTCATGTTGATATTATTATTTAATTGTAAAAATTGTCTAATTCATTCTTTAGTTTCATCTGTTACCCATTGGTTGTTTGGGAAGATGTTATTTAATTTCCATGTGTTTATGTAGTTTTTGTGGTTTATTTTGCCATTGATTTCCAATTTCATTTAACTATGATCTGATAATATATATGGGATAATTTCATTTTCTCTGCATTTACTTAAGCATGTTCTATAAACTAGCGTGTGGTCTATTTTGGAGAAAGTCCTTTATGCTGCTGAGAAAAATGTGTATTCTGTTGTAGGATGGAACAGTATAGATATCTACTAAATCCATTTGTTCCAAGGGTTTGTTTATCTCTGATATTTCTTTGTTGATTTTTTCATCTAGTTGATCTGTCTATCTGTGGCAGTGGGGTACTGAGGTCTCCCATTATGACTGTATTTGTGCTTATCTGGCTTTTCATATCCATTGGTGTTTGTTTTATTTATTTATTTATTTTAAAATTTTTTTTGGTACTGAGAATTGAACTCATGACCTTACACTTGCCAGGCAGGCACTTGTGCCACTGAGCTATATTCCTGGCCCCTAGTGTTTGTTTTATATAGTTGGGTGCACAGGTATTTGGTGCATATATGTTTATGATTGTTATCTCTTCCTCTTGGATTGTTCCCTTAACAAGTATATAGTGACCTTCTTTGCCTCTTCTGATCAATCTTAGCCTGAAATCCACTTTGTGTGCAAATAGACCATCTACACCTGCTTTTTCCTGTCTTATCACACAGAGTATTATTTTTTATCCTTTTACTTTCAGTCTGATGTTCTTTTTGAGTGAAATGTGTTGTTGTATGTAGAAACATATTTTTGGTTCTTGTTTATTTTTTTTTTTCTTTTTGTTTTGTTTTATTGTTTCGAGACAGGGACTCGCTATGTAGTTCAAGCTGCCCTTGAACTCACTCTGTAGTTTAAGCTAGCCTTGAACTTGTGATGATCCTCCTGCCTCAGCCTGCTGAGTCCTGGGATTATAACCATGTGCTACCATGTGCACAAGATCTTGTTTCTTGATCTATTTCTACAAATCTTTTTTTTTTTTTTGATTGGTGAGTGGAAACCATTCACATTGATAATTTTAACTGATATACTTTGACCTATCTTTGCCGTATTGTTTTCTTGTTGTTGGTTTCCTTTGTTTCTCTTTTGTTTCAATTGCTTTCTTTGCCTGGTGGTTTCATTCTGTTGAGACTCTTGGAATTGTCATCATTGTCTTTTTAAAAAATACCTTACAGAACTTTTTGGTGTGCTGGTTTGGTGGTCATGAATTTCTTTAGGTGTTCTTTATCATGGAAGAATGTTATTTCTCCATCAACTTTAAAAGATAATTTTGTAAGGTACATCAATCTGGGTTGGAAGTTGTTTTCTTTTAGGGCTTGAAATACTTCACTCCAAACTCTCCTTTATTTAAAGTTTGAGTTGAGAAGTGATTCTGATGGGCTTTCCTTTATAAGTGACTTGTTTATTTTCTCTAACAGTTTTATTTTATTTTATTTTGAGACAGCATGTCACTATGTAGTTCAGGCTGGCCTTGAACTCACTACATAGTCTGAGGTGGCCTTGAGTTCCTGCAATTCTCCTGCCTCAGCCTCCCCAGTGCTGGTGTGCACACACCATCACACCTGGCTTGTAATAGTTTTTAATATTCTGTTCTTCTTGACTATTGTATGCCTTGGTATAGTTTTATGTTCTGATTATGACTATTTAGAGATCTATATGCCTCATTTATCTCTGTATCTCAAGCTCTGAAGCTTTTTTTCACTGAGCTACATCTCAGCGGCATAATGCCTGCCTGGCAAGCATGAGATTCTGAGTTCGATTCCTGGTACAAAAAAAAAAGCTCTTTTTCCATGCTTGGAAAATTTTCTGCTATTCTGTGCACAAGTTTTTTTTTTTATGTCCTTTGTATTATTTTCTGATTCTTCATTGATTCTAATTAG
>NW_004955545.1:884104-886129 GCF_000276665.1 Chinchilla lanigera
TTTTTTTTTTTTTTTTTTGGTATTTTTGAGACAAGTTCTCACCATGCAGTTCAGGCTGGGCTTGAGCTCAGTTGTAGCCCAGGCTGGCCTGGAACTTGCAACAGTCCTCCTGCCTCAGCCACTCAAGTGCTGGGATTACAGGCATGTGCCACCACGCCTGGCCTAAGAAGTCTTTAATTTGGTGATCACCAATCACAAGTCTGTCTTCTAGATCTGATATTCCATCTTTATACAGGTCAACTCTGCTGTGTGTTACTTTCAGTAGATTTTTTTTTTTTTTTTGTCTTTTTTTGTGAGACAGAGTTTCACTATGAAGTTCAGGCTGGCTTGAACTTACTTTGTAGCCCAGGCTGGTCTCAAATGTGCAGTGATCAGAGAAAATGCAGATTATCTCCTCCTTTTTCTGTGCTGAGTTCTGTCTCTTCACTTTCTATGTAGGCTCCAAATTTCCCTTTATTTTATTTATTTATTTATTTATTTATTTATTTATTTATTTATTTATTTATTTATTTTCTATTTGAGACAGGATCTCACTATGCGGTTCAGGCTGGCCTAGGGCTTACTTTCTAGCCCAGGCTGGCCTCAAACTCTCAATGATCCTCCTGCCTCAGCCTCCCATGTTCTGGGATTACAGATGTACACTACCACACCCAGAAAATTTTTTCTTTAGATCCTTCCTGGTCCTGGGGGTTCACCTCCCTCCTTTTCTCCCCCAGGTTGTTATTTTCCAGTGTCTGGATTCCAAATCTTGGAGAGGTTGATTTGTTGCTGCTTACTATCCCACCATCTTCCTGGAAGTCTCTCTAATATTTAATTTTATATTAAAAGGATAATTTAGGTAGGCGTAGTGGTGCAAGCCTGTAATCCCCACACTTGGGAGGCTGAGACAGGAGGATTTGAGTTCAAGGCCAGCCTGAACTACGTAGTGAGTCCCTGTCTCAAAAAAACTTAAAAAAAAAGATTTTGCCTGAGTGGAGCCTTTTAGGTCTAAAAAACTATTGGATGAAACTTCCTTCTGTGGCTAAAAAAGCAGCTACTTAAACCAACTTGCCTCAGTTTTCTCCACTGATGGATAGGGTAGCTTTTTAAATTTTTCCTCAGATATATATTTAAAAGGTTAAGTTTTCTATCTCTAGAGCAATAACTTTTTTATGAGATTAAAATACTCTTGGGTTAAACTTAGAAGGGCTAGATTCAGAAGCAAAGGTTTTATATTTTACTAAGACAGTGTCTTACATTTTCCGTTGTTAGGCTTTGGTTACTTAAAAAGCTGAGTTTTAAGAGTTAAAGATTGTTTAAATGTTGACTTGTAAAATATTTTCAGGAAGCAGATTATGGTTAGTAAAATAAACAACTACTATCTTAATTTGTAACACGCCCTATATATCTGGGACTAGAGATATACAGTAGTCCCTCATTATATCCCTCATTATACTTGGTTTTTCTCCGGTACCGGGAACTGAACTCACGACCTTGCGCTTGCCAGGCAGGCCCTTTTTGCCGCTCAGCTAAATCCCCAGCCCCTCCCTCATTATACTTATTGCAGCTTCACTGTACTGCAGATTTTTTAAAGAAAATATATGTAATTCTGTACCACAGAGTTTTTGCTATATTGCAGGATTTTGTGTATACAGGTATGTATATATTTATGGTTTTAATTATTTTTGCCTAAAAAATTTAAAACCACATAAAAATGTTAATTCAAACATATTAAAAGAATATTAAGTCAAAATAAAATGCAGTATGTATTCCATCAGCAGATAAATACTGTACTGTACTCAATGGGAATGCAGTACGCCACTACCGCTTGCACAAGTTTGTCAGTGTGAGATTGTACAATACATCGTACACTATTGGCTGACGGAATGGAAGGCGACCAACCACAGCACTGTGTTCTGTATCCTGGGTGCTGATTGGCTCAGTGGCTGTCGCATCAGTCTGTTCGCTCTCCTGCGCTGTGCCCATATGTTCAGCATCTCTCCTTGTCCACTTCACATCGGGTACCCATCTACAATTTTACATGTT
>NW_004955545.1:889014-895593 GCF_000276665.1 Chinchilla lanigera
TACTTCAGTTTTCAATGTAGAGGTCTGTTACCTCATTAGATTGATTCCTAGGTATTTCATTTTTTTTGGATGCTATTGTGAAAGATGTTGTCCCTCTAATTTCTCTCTCAGTGAGTTTGTTACTTGTGTACAGGAAGGCTATTCATTTTGAGTATTGACCCAGCTATGCTACTGAATTTGCTTATTAAATGAAGTCCTTTGGTTAAGTTTTTGGGGTTTTCTATGTAGGGTATCATGTCATCCATGAATAATGATAATTTAATCCTATCATTATTCCTTTTAATTTTTTCTCTTGTCTAATTGCTCTGGCTAAAGTTTCCAGAACTATATTGAATAACAGTGATGACAGTGGACATCTTTGCCTTGTGCTTGACTTTAGAAGGAAGGCTTTTGGGTTTTGTCCATTTAGTATGATGTTGGCTATTGGTTTGTCAGATGGCTTTTATCAGATTTGGATAAAGACCATCTATTCCAACTTTCTGTAGGGTTTTAATCATGGATAGGTGCTGGAATATGTCAAAAGCTTTTTCTACATCTGTTGAGATGATCAAATGGTTTTTGTCATTGGTTCTGTTAATACAGTGTTTATTGATTTACATGTGTTGAAGCATCCCTGTATCCCTGGGATGAATCTTACTTGGTCATGGTTGTCTTGGTTACTTTTCTCTCATTGCTGTGACAAAATACCTGACACTCAGAATTAAGGAAGGAAAGGTTTATTTAGCTCATAGTTTGTGGAGGTTTCAATACATGCTTGGCTGGTTCCAAAGCAGAGTAGTGCATGGCACAGGGCAACTTCATGTGGCAGAAGACAGCAAAAGCAACAAGAGCAAAAGGGAGGAGTGGCAGCAAGCAGCCTCTTTCTCTCCCTTACATATGCAAACTATCCACCCCAGGGTGAGTGTAGCTCTCACACCCATAATCCCAGCATTGGAGCATGGATCAATCACAAACTCTAAAAGCCTGTCCCATGACTACATGAGGCTTTGGGGGGACATCCAGACACAAATCATAACAATGGTGTATAATCTTCTTGATGGTTTGCTGCATTCTGTTTGCCAGTATCTTATTGAGGATTTTTGCATCTATGTTTATTAGAGACCTGTAGTTCTCTTTCTTAGTTGGGTCCTTTTCCAGTTTGGGTATCAGGGTAATGCTTGCTTCCAGCAATGAATTTGGGAATAGTGCTTCTGTTTCAATTTCATTAAAGAGAGTTTGGTGCTAGGTATTCTCTAAATTTCTTGTAGAATTCAGCAGTGAATCTGTCAGGGCCTGGATTTTTCTTTGTTGGTAGACTTTAAAGCATATCTTCAATTTCACTGATTGATATTGGTTTACTTAGGATTTTTATATCTTCTTGATTCAGCTTTGGTAATTCATATGTATCTAGGAATCTGTCCATTTCTTCTCCATTTTCCAACTTATTAGAATACAAATTTTCAAGCAGATGATCTTCTGGATTTCTGCAGGGTCTATTGTGATTTCACCCTTTTTTATTCCTAATTGCATGGATTTAGGTCTTTTCTTTCCTTTTTTTTTATAAGATTGGATAAGGATTTGTCGATTTTATTTAATCTATCAAAGAACCAACTCTTCAACTCATTGATTCTTTGTATTGTTTTCTTAGTCTCCAATGCACTGATTTCTGTTCTGACCTTTATAATTTCTTCCCTAAAATGAGCTTTTGGCTTAGCCTGCTCTTCTTTTTCTAGAAGTTTGAGTTTCACCATTAAGTTGTATATTTTCACCTATCCTGTTTTCCTGCTATGGGTATTCACTGCTCTAAATTTTCCTTTTAGGACTGCTTTCATTGTGTCCCATAATTTCTAGTATTTTGTATTTTCATTATCATTTAATTGTAAAAACTGTCTAATTTCTTCTTTAATTTCATCTGTGACATTGTGGTTGTTCAAGAGGGTGCTATTTAATTTCCATGTGTTTCTGAAGTTCTTGTGGTTTCTTTTACATTGATTTCCAGTTTCACTGCACTGTGGTCTGATAATATGCATGAGATAATTTCAATTCCTTTGCATCTATTTAAGCATGTTCTATGAGCTAGTATGTGGTCTATTTTGGAGAATGTTCTGTGTGCAGCTGAGATGAATATGTATTTTGATGTTGTGTGGTGAAATACTCTGTAGACAGCTACTAAGTCCACTTGTTCAAAAGTTTGGTTCAGTTCTTTATTTCATTGATGGCTTTTTGTCTAGTTGATATATATGTTTTTGTGACAGTGGGTACTGAGATCCTCCAATACAGTTGCATTAGTGCTTATTTGATTTTTCATGTCCACTAACATTTGTTTTATATAGTGGGTGCACTGGTATTTGTTGCGTATATATTTATGATTGTTATCTCTTTTTCTTGGATTTTTTCCTTTTATGAGGATGTAGTGACATTCTTTATCTCTCTTAATCAGTCTTGGCTTGAAATTTACTCTGTCTTCAAATAGAATAGCTACCCCTGCTTTTTATCTGGGTTCCTGTCACATGGACTATTGTTTTGCATCTTTTGACTTTCAGTCTATAAATTTCTTTTTTTTCAGAGTTTGAGTTTTATTGTCACTGCACCACTCAGGCCTTGATGGCAAACTTGCACAGGGGGTACAGCTGTTTCTTCCACTGCTGCTTCTTGGTCTTTAGCTTCTCCTCATGCTTGTTGAGCCGGCAGCACATGGCTCATATCATCTTGGCTGCAGGTCTAAGAGCATGTGCTTCTTGCCCTTATAGTATTTCCTGAGGTTTTCTTTCTGGGTCTGGTTGATAATGATGAGAAGACAGGCGACAGATTTGCAGACATTTCAGATCTTGGACAGCTTGGACACCACACCTCCCATCACTTTGGCAATGCAGAGCTGCAACAGCTCCACCTTCAGGTCTTCCAGCTGTTTCAGCAACTCCTCTTTCTTCTTGCCACTAAGGTCCTGAGCCTTAATCTTAGCCATAGCTGCACAAGGAGCCACCGCTGCCCCCTGTTTGGAGGGAAAGAGTTGAATTTCTTTTTTAATTACATCTATTTCTTACATGCAGCATATTATTGGACCTTGCCTCTTGATCCATTCTGCCAGTCTGTTTCTTTTGATTGGTGAATTAAGACCACCAACACTGATGGTTATAACTGATACGTATTGACTTATCCTTCTCATGTTAGTTTCCTGTTGTTGGCTCTTCCCTTTTTTTCCCTTCCCTCTGTTTGTTTGCCTTGCTGGTGGATTCTTTCTGTTGGAGTTAATAGAGTTGTAGTCTTTGTTATCTCTTTCTAGAATGTCCTTCAAAACATCTTGGGAGTGCTGATTTGGTGGTCATAAATTTCATCAGATGTTCTTTGTCATTAAAGTATCTTATTTCTCCATCAGTTTTGAAAGATAATTTTGTGGGGTACATCAGTCTGGATTGAAGGCTGTTTTCCTTTAGAACTTGAAATACTTCACTCCAAGTTCTCCTTCACTTGAGGGTCTGTGCTGAGAAGTCATCTGTGATTCTGATGGGCTTTCCTTTATGGTGATTTATTTCTTTTCCCTAACAGATTTTAAGGTTCTATTCTTGTGTTAAATTTCTGAAATATTGATTATGGTATGCCTAGCTATAGATTTCTTTTACTGTGGCTAGCTTGGGTTCTATATGCCTCAGTTATTTGTATGCCATTCTTCTTCACAGATGCTATGACATCTGTGAACAGTTTTTTTTTATATATATATCATTTGTGGTATTTCCTGCTTTTTCATTGATTCCAATCAGTCTTAAGTTGTTCTTCTTTGCCTCATCTAGCAGCTTCTGGATTGACTTCCCTTGCTATCTTTAGGGAATCTTTCTTTTCATGATTGCCAACCACAAGCCTGTCTTCTATATCTGAGATACCCTTCCTCACATTGGCTCATTCTGCTGTGGATACTTTCAATGGAATTTTTATTCTCCTGGATATCTGCTTGAATCTGCCTTATGGATTCCATTTCTTTCCTATGCTGAGTTTCATGGTTTCTATAATTTTCTTAAACTCCTCTATTTTTTGTCTGTATCTGCTTTCGAGTCACTAAGAATGGTTTTCATTGTGGTCACCATCTCTGCAGCTATCTGAGAAATAATTTCTAATTTGATTTTTTTTTAGAACCTTGTTCAATTGCTTTGCTGTTACCATTTCAAAGAGGCCAAAGGGCTGACTTTTTGATTGTCTCACCTCATTGCCCCGTGGGTTTGCCTTTGGTGAACTGGATGGATGAAGTTGCATCTTGCTGAAGTGTCCTCTCATTTGCTTTTCTTTTTTTAGTTTAGGTCCTGGAGTGATGCTTGTAAATTGCCTTTGGTGGGTTGCTTTATTGCTAGTATTTAGAACCCTTAGGAAATGACTTCTCTGAGGTATCTTCCAGGTGTAACTGAATTTTGGATTTTAAGTCTGTTGCAATACCCTTTCAATTTGTTGGGGATGAGAAATTGTTGCCTGTTTGTCCCAGCCACTGATACTTTGGCACTGTGCCACAGTATTTTCTATGACCTTTAGTCAATTTCAGCCTTGTAATACCAGGATAAATAACTGTTTAGAACAATTATGTCACTTCTGGCTATAACAATAGCCAACCACAGCCTAGAAAATGACAAACGGAGTTAACGATTAATTTACCCCCTTTAACCAGATTTGTAGTTATATAACAAAATCTAAAACAGACCAGAGAATTATGTGCAGTATATGAGTCCTTAATATGTCAATTTTACCTTCAGGGGTTAAAATTCAAAAGTGATTAGGGAAAAAATAGAGAAGTAGAAGAAGAGGAAGAGATTAGAATTAAGGCTGGAGGACAAAGGGGATCATGCTAACTTTGGGAAACTGGTGCAGAAGACTGGAGGGAAAGAGAGAAAGAAGAGATAAAAAGAAGAACAGAACAGAACAAGAACCACAAAGAGGCTAGAAACCATGGTCACACTCATAGAAAAACAAGATCAAACAATGAAGGACAAAAAACCCAAAAACATAAAAACAAAACCACCACCCCCACAACAAAAACCAAGCAAGAGAAAGAGAAAAAAAGAGTCCACTTCCAGGCTTGTCTCTGCTGTTTTTTGGTAGACAACACGTGAGGACAGAGTCCTGATCTGTGCCCATCTATCCCAGCAAGCCAGAAGTAGCTTTTTGGTAGGGTAGTGGATAATTTCAGGGAGCCTGCACCCTCTGACTGAGCCCAGACTCATTCTGTCTACAGCTGTCAGTGTACTTTCCTTGGGCCTAAGCCCAGCTGAGAGCTGCTAAATGGAGCCAGCGGCCACTCTGAGTTCTGAGCTCTGCTGGCCCCTCTCCAAAATGGCTCTTGGCCAATTGCTCTCTTGCATGGGACAACTGAGCACTCAGTACTCATCACCAGCTGGTGCAGTCCTTCACATCCACTGCTTCCCTCTACCACTGCATCTCTCTGTGGAGGCCTCTGGGGTTGCCAGCAGTCACTGTGAGTCAGCCGGTTTGAATCACTCCTCATTCAGTGATTCCCATCTCAGGGGGAAGGTGCCGCTGGCTACCCCCTTCCTCTTTGTTGAAGTTTCTCTCTTAATCTCTCTGTGGGCTTCAATTTGTGTGTCAGATCCTTCCTGGGTCCAGGAAACTCACTTCCCTCCCTCTTGTCTTTCTTGCATTTCTATATTCCAGCATCTAGGCAACAACACTGAGGGAGGCTCTTTTTCTGCTGCTTACCACTCTGCCATCCTGGTCAGTCCTCCATGTTTGCTCTTCAATTCAAATTTCCCCTGTAAAACTGTTCTTCAGTCAGGTGTGGTGTTGCATGCATGTAGTACCAACATTTGGGAGGCTGAAGCAGGAAGATCACCACAAGTTTGAGGATAGCCTGGGCTGCATAGTGAATTCAAGACCAGCCTCAACTGCACGGTAAGATCCTGTCTCAAAAAAAAAAAACAAAAACCAAAACAAAACAAAACAGAAAAACCAACCCCTCCAAAAACAAACAAATAAAATTTCTTCCAGAATTTGGCTTTAAGACAACTGTAATTGGTAAAAGAAATAGCAGTTTTCTGACCATACCTTATATTTCAAAGTGCCTGATACCCAGATAAGATTATGATAGTTCAGCATACTGATCTCCTTTTGATTCCAGTGTAACTGACCTCCTGGGTGTTCAACAACCAAGGCTTGGAGAACGAAGCTAAAAAATTTAACTGGGCAAAGGCCAGCCAATGGTTTTGTACTGGCTCTCCAAGGTCAACCAGACATAGGGCATGAGGAGACCCCTCTAAAAGATCCTACAATTCAGGTGAGTCACCCAGCCTCCTGAATAGGAAGGTTGTTGGACACTAGAGGATGGGAGCCAACCAGAATAGACAGTGCTAACAGGAGGGCCACCGAAGAAGGAAATGTCCCCCATGCTTCCAAGGGAAGCCATTTGATCAAGCATGGCTATGACCCGTCCTGGCAGATAACACTGATAGAACAAAAAGCCTAGAGAGGAGCTAAGAGGCTCCTCCCATGACCTCATATGTGACTCCTGTGGAGCTTCCACTGACCTTGACAAATACAATATATACAGAGAGATTAATTTTGATTAATATGGGTCTCACTTTAACTTAGTTTATTATTATTATTATT
>NW_004955545.1:896450-913351 GCF_000276665.1 Chinchilla lanigera
GATAACAAAACCTCTCAGACCCAGCTCTGTGACAGGGTTAGGAAGAGAAAGAATGCTTGGGTTTACTCAAGAGCCTACAGGAAGCTGTCCACAGTGGCCCATGCCTGTAAAGTCCAGCACTCTGGAAGGCTGAGGCAGGAGGATGTAACCTCAACCTGAACTACATAGCCAGACCCAGGCTCAAAAAATGGGAAAGGTGAGAAAACGGGAGAGTAAGAGAGAAGAAGAAAAGAAAAAGAAAGAGAGAGAGGAAAGAAGGAAGGCAGGCAGGAAGGGAGGGAAGAACCCTTGGGGGTCGGGGTGCAGCTGCCCAGGACTGGAGCCTGAACTTGCAGAGCTTCAGGGTGGAGGGAGACCATGGAGTTTGGGCCTGGGGGTTGACTTTCCACCGCACAAAAAGGGAGGACTTCTAGAAATGTGGAAAGTCTGGTCTATGGAGCTACAAGAGAAAGCAGAACACGGGTGGCCTCCCCTGTAGTTGTACATGATGGCTTTTTCCCAGGCCCACCCTTGTACCTACACTGAGACAAAGAGGTGGCCCGTGACCCTGTCTTTGGGACAAGCTAATGGAACTGGCCAGTCGCCCTGTTAGATTTCCTGCATCTTAGTCAGTGGTTATTAAATGCTTTGGCTCAGGTTCTCACTTGAAATTCCAAGAAAAACTATGCAATAAAATGCTTATTTGGGAGGCTGAGGCAGGAGGATTTAAGTTCAAACCAGGCAATTTAGCACTACCTCCCCCAAGAAAAACCTATTTAGCATGCTATTTAACAGGCTTCTGGGCTGTCTGTCCAGGCGTGCCTCAGAGGCAGGGCCCCCCTAGAAGGTCCACAGGGCTCAGGGCAAGTCCTGTTGTGGCCTACATACCTATGTCTAGCTGTGGAGGGGTCCTGAGGTCAGACTAGCAGGCTGTTCAGGTGCGCTGCTTCCTCTGACCTTGACAGGTGGTCCCATGTAGGCTTGGAAGGTCAAGCATGAACTCAGAACCAGCCGCCTTTGGCTCCCAGCACCCCAGCCCTCAGCCTGCTGGTCTATTCCCATCCCCCAGCTCCACCCTGCTGAGCCCCTGCACACACACTGGTGGACATCCCAGCTCACAAGCCCAAGCTCTGACTGCACCCTGCAAATAGCTGTTCCTGGCCACCTGTTGGGCTCAGGTGTGCTGAGAGAGGCAGGGCAGGGCACCGTCAGTTTGAATGAGCACACTGCTATCTTAGAGAAACCTGAGTTTCATTTTACTTAGGTCACAGAGGACACAGAGAACATAAGCCCACCATTTCTCCAACCCTGCCCCTCAAAAGCCCACCGAAAGATGCTATTAGAAAAGCCTCTTAGCCAGGCATTATGCCTATAATCCCAGCACTCGGGAGGCTGAAGCAGGAGGGTCACTGTGAATTCGAGACCAACCTGGGCTACAAAGTGAGCTCAAGCCCAGCCTGAACTGCACAGGGAGACCCAGTCTCAGAAAAGACAAAAAATAAAATAAAATAAAATAAAAGCCTCTTAGCCCCTAAGGCACCTCTGTTCTGCTCACACAGAGCGTTCCCTCTCAGGGACAAGCTGCTTGACTGAGTTCATGTCCCTCTTTACTGCTCAAGTGTAAAGGGGCTCCCTATTCATGGGCAGAAGACTGCTCAGACCTTGGAAGGGAACTCGGTGATTTTGACAGAAAATGTTAGCATGTAGAGAAACAGTGCTTCCAGTAAATGACCAGCTTTAAAGTTTCCAAGCTGGGACAGAGCGCTTGCCTAACATGTGTGCGGCCCTGGGTTTGATCTCTGGCACCACTACCAAGAAAAAAAAAAATTCCAATCTGACAGGCAATTTTTGTAAAATACAAGGAAAAATGAATTCCTGGAAAAGGATCAGGAGCTTGCATGTTGCAGCAGTCTTTTTTTTTGAGACAGGATTGCCATATGTTACCCAGGCTACTCTTGAACTCCTGGGCTTAAACGATCCTTTCCATTTCAGCCTTGGGTGGCCGGGACTATCACCATGCGCCACCCTGCCTGGCTTCAAGTCAAATTTTGCTACAAGTTTCTAAGTGCTTGCTTTCAGTTATTATACTTAGCTCACTGTTGATAAGTAACAAGCATTTTGTTGACTGGCGGTGGAGCCCTAGTCCTAGGGAGCAAGGTGGGCCCCTTTGACCCCTCTGACGTCACTGTATGGGAGAGGTGCGGCTGGAGGAGGCCCCAGGGTGCTGAGGTGAAGGGTGCTGTGGATCAGCCCACAGCAGTAACCTTCCTTCCCCAAATCTAAGAGTAGTGTAAGGGAGGAGCTGGCTTTGGACATAGAGATCCTTCAACGGTGTGGGAACCATAGACTAACTTGTGAATGAGTCAATTTCCTGCTGCATCTCACAGTCCCAGCCCTCCAGGATAGACAAGGGAACCAAAGGCATGATTCTTATTTGTGAATAGGAAAGTCTCTTATATAACAGAAGAGCTTGACTTTTAATAGCTATCTATACAACACTGACAGGCTCTGTAGACCGTCAGATGCACCAGGCTGCTGGGTTCTTTGCCCTTTGCCTTGCCACAGTTGGAGAAGCCACAAGTGTCTCTTGTTCTGCCGCTGATTAACCACCGCTTCCATCTTCTTCCAGCTCTCTGGTTGTGCGAGTGTTGGTTGGCTTTAATTGCAATGTGTTGGTTTCCTTCATTCTTTCCTCCGAGCATCACTGGCTTCTGTAGTGAAATACTTTCATCTATCAAAATCCTAGAACAGTGACATGGGGGGGCCCAGGGAGAGGAGAAGATGAGTAACAAAGTCCGGGAAGGAGACTTGGGGCGCGGTGGCCACCACGGTTAAGGATTAGGCCGTCCTCATCTACTGGCTGAGCAAGGCATCCAGAGGGAAGCAGCGGAAGCTGGGGAGGAGGTGCTTGCTGGCTGCGCGTTCCCTGCCTATAACAGTCCATGTTATGGCCCCTGGACCCCAGGTAGACCTGCAGTCTGCATGCACTGTACAATGAAAGGACACAAAAATGCTGCATGGGGGCAGAGCAGGATTATTATGTAGTCGAAGATGCATCTCAATGGCAGAGCACCCTCTTGAGCACTGTACATGGAACCAATCAGAAAAGTACTGGGTGTTTTTTTTTTGTTTGCTTGTTTGTTGTTTGTTTGGTTTTTTTTTTGGAGACAGGATCTTGCTATACAGCTCAGGCTGGCCTCAAACTTGCAGTGATCTTCCTGCCTCAGTCTACTGAGTGCATGTCCAGTTCAAAAGTGCTATTTTCTAAATGAATGAATGAATGATTAAATGAATGAATAAATAAATAAATAAAGTGCTATTTTCAATTCTTCATTTATATCTGGTGCAAAGTCAAGTAAGTCATTGATAGGACAGTTTAAATCTGTGCCAGGCCAAGTGAGTATCTGCTAGCAAAACATGCGGATGCCTTATTTGCATAGGGGAGACACCAAGCCAGGAACTCCAGATACGGAAGACCCCTTTCCCTTATCCTCACGGCTGTCATGAGTCTGTTCACCATTGCTCTCACTCTGCAGGGTGTACTTTCCACTTCCAACAAATGTGCATCCCCATCACTTTTTCTGTGTGTCTTGTCCAGTTCTGTGTTCAGGACATGAATGTCCTGAAGAGAATTCCCGGGGGACCCATAGCCTGCTAGCATTTTCTGGGTGAGCCAGCCCAGAGATAAGATCCTTTTGAAGAAAAAATTTCTTTTCTTTTGCTCTCTTCTTTTTGTTATTTTTGTCACTCATTATGGGCACAGATGAGACCGTTAAAAGCCACCAGAGCATCGGCCACTAACCTGGTTGTAGAACAGACCACTCTATGCTTTGTCGGGTACAAAAAAATCTATGCATGATGGGTGCTCCGTGTGTGTGGCACCTGAAGTTTAGTATATCTTTTTTGCTCCCACACTTTTGTTCTTCCCACCGCTTCGTTCAGTCTTTTCATTCTTTCTGGGGACAATAGCGATCGGTAACTCGGTCTCCTGCCTGTGTAGCCACCTACCCCAGCCTGCCTTTTTTGTGTTCACTGGGATGAAGGTCTCATATGCTCTTTTCCCCCTACTTGGATTTTTATCTGTCTCAAGCCTTCGTGAGTCATATGCTTTAGGGCCCTGCTGGGGGCGGATCAGACCCCCGATACCTGTGGGGGGAATGATGGGAAATAAAGAAAGACAGACAAATTTCAAGGTACAAGGGGACCAGGAGGAACCTACCTCTAATGGACAGGCTCAAAAATCTCTCCAATTGGCCCACTTTTATTAGCAAGCAAGGAGCATAGGGGAGGGGGTGGTGTACCCTTCCTGAAATAGCGACTGTGGTAGACCTGGAAAAGTGAATGGAGAACAAGTTTTTCCTCTATATCAATACACTGCATTCTTTATTTTTTTGGTGCCGGGACTCAAACTCAGGGCCTCATGCTTGCCAGGCATGCGCTGTGCCACTGAGTTACACCCCTACCCCTACACCTACATTCTTAGGGTTGTCCTCCGCAGATGTTATCTTGCCTTAGGAATGCCGTGGTTATGAGCCATCCCTGCGCAGCCAGGACACATGGTAACCTTCCGCATACTTCTCTGTTCCTAAAGTAAGATCACACCAGCCTCGAGACCACGGGACCCCTGACCCTAGCACAATAAGATATTATTTCATATTCCCTGGTCTCCAGTAGGGCCCTTTTTCCTAAAAACCTCAGGGAAAAATCTCAGTTCACCTTTCCACTATGTTTCCCAGCTATCCTTGTGGACACCAGGAAACCTCACCCTTGGACATAAGAGCTATGATCTCTGCCTTTGGGGAGCATATGGAGTTCTTCCTCTCTTCCGCCTCTAAACCTGATTAGATCTCCTTCCTTCTAACAGAAATCCAGATAATTTAGAAACATGTACCGGAGGGCCTAAGTGGAATAAAGGAAGCAGGCACTGAAGGTCAACACAGTGGTTGTGAGTATGAAGAAACAGAGCAGGGGTATTGCAATCAAGAGGTAACAGCCAGGCGTGGTGGTGCAGGCCTGTATCCTAGCACGTAGGAGGCTGAGGCAGGAGGATTATTGTGAGTTTGAGGACAGCCTGGGCTACATAGTGAAATCCTGCCTCAAAAAACAAATAACAACAACAAGATAATGTAACCTGTTTTTGTACTTGAAACTTTCCAAGGCTTTCTTCTTAAATGCTGGGAAATAGGCTTCGATCTCTATGGTCTTAAAAAGTAATTATTACCAAAGTCTTTTATTGTCAGGAAACGGGAGGGTTGCTGTTTTTCAAGTAGGTAGATAGAGGCAGTAGGAGCTCCACTCTGATATTTAAGGAGTCACGGTGGATTGCAGGCTATGGAGAGGTCTAAGGGGAAAGGGAAATGGCAGTGGTTCTGCTGGCATTGCAAGAGAAGTCTGGTAGTGCAATTTGAGTTTCACAGGGGATGGCCCAGGGCCAAACAGGTCTCCATCCTTCTGTGGCAAAGCCTCGGAGGACCCAGACCAAGTCTGCTCTCTTTCCACAGGCCTCATAAAGTGCCCCAGGAAACACCCTGCAGGTCCTATAAACTCACTCTGAGGCTGGGTCCTTCAAAACTGGAAACAATGGGACCCTGACAATCTGAGGAGGGGAAACCAGCTTATTTTCTATTGCAATACTATTTGGGTGAACTAGGAAAAGGGGAGAGATGGGTACAGAATGGGTGTCTAAATTACAGTATTGTTCTTCAGCTAGCTCTTTTCTATAAAAGTCAGGGGAAGTGGTCTGAAATTCCATATGTTTGGGCTTTCATGGATATTTATTGGAAACCACACCTCTGTGAAGATCCTAGAGGTATGGTATTTAAAAAAGGGGATTGAAGTAACTGAGCATCCCCTCCTCAGACCCCCACCTTTCTCAGGGATACGGGTCTTTCCCACCTGTTTAAAAGGCAGCCACACTGGGAGGTCTCCCCACCCTTCTCCTGATCATCTTCAGGGCAGTAAATCAGTCCATCCCTCCAAGTGACTCAGAAACCTCATGAGCGGCCGGCTCCCCAGAGGCACCCAGCCCCCGAGCCCTCCTCTTGCTCCCCAGACAGCTTTGAGCTCAACTTACAGCTCACCCAGCCCCTTAGAGAGCTCCCAGAGGGGACGCCTCAAGGCCAGGTTCCTTTTTCAGTGGCAGATACCCAACAGGGCAAAGAACTTTTAGGCTGATCTTCAGAAGGTCCCAGTAGGTTTGCGGATGGGTTTCAGACTCTGACCCTTGCTTTGACCTCTCATGGGGAGAAATCCAATTTGTCTTGGCCACTGGATGGACCCAGATGAAAAGCAGAGACTCCTAGCAGAGGCCAAGAGAGGTGCAGATGAGCAATATGCTTCAGAGAGAAGCCAGGCACCCCTGAGAGGTTACTGTCCCTCTGACAGCCCAGCTGTGATGATAATACAGGGATGAGCTAAGCATGAGGTCTGAAGTAATGACTGCCCTTACCAAGGGAATAGAAAGATGCATTAAGAAACCTGTTAATTACAAAAGTGAGAGAGATTACAGAGGGCGAAGAGGAAAATCCAGCCGTCTTTCATAGCTGATTAGTAGAAGCTTTTTTGTAAATACACAGATCTAGACCCATCTCCCAAGGGTCTAATGGGACATTTCATTAATTAATCAGTCACATATTCAGCACAAATTACAAAAACTTCAGATGGGCCTGAGACACCTACAACTCAATTGCTGGACACAGCCTTTTCTGTATTCAACGATCAGAATCTGGAAGAGGTTGGAAAGGAGAGGAACCGAAAAAAAAGGCAGCCGAAATTATGGGTCTTGGAACTGACTGTGCTTTAAGCACACCCCGGTCACCCAGGAGAAGGCACACAGTGAATCAAGGGCTGAGTTCCTGCTTTAAAGGCAAGGAAACTGGACGCTGGGCACACAACCGTACTAGGCCTCCACCCAGGCCCTGTTCCATGCGTCAGGTGGCTGCTGTGCCTGATCATGGTATTGGAGGGTTGGCCAGCTCCCAGAGAGGGGCAAGGCCAGCCACAGCCCTCACCTCCTGCTCTGCCTGAGGCAAACGGCAAAGCTGCTATCCACAGACATCTCCATCTCCTGTGAGGAACCCGGCTGACCTTGGACATCATGAGGAAACCAACTCAATTCAGGTGGAAATGTGGCTTACTCTGCTTTGATAACTTCCTTCTACGGGAAACCTTCCTCTAGGTTTATAGCCAGAATTGGGGCCAAGGGGGGCCCTAGTCAGAGCTCCTGTACTTCTGTATTCACATGTCAATTCAAAGGACAAATCAGTCATGAGTTGGTTTGTTTTTTTTTTTTGAGACAGGGTCTCGCTATGCAGCTCAGGCTGGCCTTGAGCTCACTTTGTAGCCCAGGCTGGTCTCGAACTTGCAACGATCCTCTTGCTTGCACCTCCTGAGCGCTGGGATTATAGGCGTGTGCCACTATGCTGGCTTTTTTTGTCTTTTTAAGACAGGGTCTTATTATACAGTTCAGATTGGCTGTGAGCTCACTTTGTAGCCTAGGCTGGTCTCGAACTTGCAATGATCCTCCTGCCTCAGCCTCCCTAGTACTGGGATCACAGGCGTGAGCCAGCCATGAGTTTCTAAGTGTACCATGGCGTCCTGCTCCATTACCAGAAATTTATTTTTTCCAGAGACTTCTAAGACTTGGCTATGATTATTGCCAATACCCCTCATAAGGATTCTAAGTGTAGGGGATATTTTAAATGTAATGAAAATGTTAATCCTATATTTCTAACACTAGTGTATATATATATATATTGTTGTTGTTGTTGTTTTTTGTTTCCATCTTTTTTTTGAGACAGGGTCTCACTATGCAGTTCAGGCTGGCCTTGAGCTCACTCGTAGCCCAGGCTGGGCTCGAACTTGTAACAATCCTCCTGCCTCAGCCTCCCGAGTGCTGGGATTACAGGCATGTGCCACCACACCCGGCTACAACACTAGTATATTTCTAATACTATTCAAGGATGAGACTAGGGGACACAGTTGATTCTCATAATTAGAGAGGTACAAAACTTAACAAGCTGTGTTCCTCCTGGAGCCAGGTGCAAGATAAGTGCAACTTAGCCAGATAGTGATGTTTTTCTTACTTTTAAGTCCCAGAGAGTTACTGCCTCAAGGATACCTCTGCCAGGTCTCAGACAATGATTGATTCTTCTCCCATATTATATGACAGTAACCTTATTAGTTCCTGTAAAAGTAAATTCTGCCTAGTAATTGATGACAAAGACATGTGTAACCACCTATAGAATGTAATGCTATCTGCCTTTTGTACTTCCTTCTGAAAAACCTATATAAGCAATTAGTGACTTCAGAATGGGGCTGGTGATTTGGACCTTGATATCCCTTAGTCCACTAGCATAATAAAGCTGTCTGCCTTCCAAAGTGCTTCTGGTGCTGTGTCTTCGTCTGGTCTGGTCCTAAACCCCACAACATAAACAACCCCCGAAACCAGGCTAAATAAATGAGTTCAATTGAGATGCTGTGTGGGAGACTTTTTCTGTCTTCTGATGTATTAGTGGACCCAGAGACTATAAGACTTTTGCAATGCTTATTAATCTGAGCCAAGTACAACAGGCTACTCAGAGAAATCAAAGTCCTGCCAGCTCCTGGCCCAGGGGAATCACCTAGTGTCCACCCTGGAGAGAAAGTGCTCATTAAAACTTGGATACAAGGAACTCCCACAGGCCAATTAAAACCAAAATAGAAGGCCCTTTCCAGTGAGCCTTGCCACACCCACTGCACTAAAGGTGTCAGGAATCCTTGGAGAGATTCACCTTTCAGGATACAGCCAGCCATATTTGAATTGTCTGAGAAAAAGGCCCATGCAAATGGAGAAAGTTACTCCTGTGACCCTCTGGAAGAGCTGAGGCTTCTCTTCGAATAGCAGGAGTCCAGTTCTGCACAGGGTGCAGGGAAGTAGTCACTAGGGATTCCCGATCCACCACAGCTTAGATGGGCACCTGTGCTAGGACTCCTGCTTTTAACTGGATCCATAACGCGTGTAACCCTGCTAGGGCTCCAGCTCTCAGGCTCTTGGTAGTTTATCTAATATCCCTCTTTACCATGCTTCCCTCTCCACAGGAAGCACAGAAATAAAACCCCTTAGAAAACTTCTCCAAGGCCAGGTGTGGTGGCACACGCCTGTAATCCCAGCACTTGGGAAGCTGAGGCAGGAGGATCGCTGTGAGTTCGAGGCCAGCTGGGGCTACACAGTGAGTTTAATACCAGCTTGAACTGCATAGAAAAACCCTGTTTCAAAAGAGAGAGAAAGAGAGAGAACATAGCATTAAACTAGACACAAAAGATAACATGCTGAATGATTTCACTGATGCCCAAATCAAGACTCAAAACCAATCAGTGCTCTGGGTAGTGGTTACTCTTTTGAGGGATGGGCTGAGGAGGAAAAAAGGGACCTTTTTGGCAATCTCACTTAGATATAGAAATGTTCTATATATTGATCTGGGTGGAGCTTTCATGGATGGGTACTGTGTTAGTCAGGTTTTCTGTCACTGGGACACAATAACCAACACCCATGATTTAAAGGAGGAGACTTAATCTATCTCACCAATTCAGAAGATTCAGTCCATGGTCAGCTGGCTTCACAGCAAGAGACCATAGCTGAAAAAAAGCTGCTTAGTTCGTGGTGGCTGGGAAGCAGAGCAGAGGAACAGTGCCAGAGGGGAAGGGCCAGGGATGTATATAATATCCAAGTATTTAGAGAGTCCAGTTGGGGCTACGGGGCTCTTCACTCCATTCATGGCTGGACCTGAGCAATGACTCAGAGCCAAACTCCCAAACCTTAAACTAAGGCTAACTATAGAGACAGAGATTGAAAACAAAGACTCCAAGCTTACCCTGGAAAATTCCAAGGTAGAATGTACTTGCAGTAGACCTCCTTGCATGACCTACAATAACCTGTCTTCACTGAAGTGTAATGAAGGTTCATGCATTTGGACTGCATCTCGTACATATAATTATAACAGAGTGAATTATGGGAATGATATGCACAATAGATGCAGCTGTCATGACTCAGCACCTGGTCAACCATGTTAGTACAGTTAGAAACTGTGGAGCTGAGCTGGGTGTGGTGGCGCACATCTGTAATCCCAGCACTAGGGAGGCAGAGGCAGGAGGATCATTGCAAGCCCGAGACCAGCCTGGCTACATAGTGAGTTCTAACCCAGTCTGACTTATATAGTAAGACCCTGTCTCAAATATACAAAACAAACAAATACAAACCAAAACCTTTGGAGCTGAGTAACTCCTTTCCCTCTGTTTAATTCTAAACAGCACGCTATGGTTATTTCTGCTTCTCCTTTCCTAAGAGGTGGAAAATAAGATAACAAAAGCTTAGGAAATCTCTGAAGCTCTAGGCAAGAGCACATGCATGTTAGATCTCTTAGCTGGACCTTTTGCTTACCTTTACCCTACTCTTAACTCATTACAAGCTCATAAATATGCACTACATCTCATAAATATAATTAAGATCAGCGAATTCTGGGATGAGCATGCGTGCTGAGAGCCCCTAAGATGAGTCAGCACCCTGTCAATCATCCCTGTCTATCACACCTAGAGACTCAGGGGAGACACCTAAGCAAACATGTCTGACCCTTAAATTCTGAAAGACTGATTTTATCGGCCCCCTTTGTAATTGTTGTTGTTTTCCTGTCACCCTGGTTCCTTTCTTGGTCTGTGTTATACCTTTCATCGGCATGGACTACCCTTGAGCACAGCTTCCTGTGGCCTTCAATAAATGTAGTTGCTTACTATTTACTACTGGGTGTACACAAGAACCTGGACTACTACCGGCCCATTCCACTGTGACATCTGGTGAGCCAGCCAGGAGACCCTACGGGACAACAGCCAAGAGGACATCGAGAGGACATCACCAGACCTCAAGAGACCTCACCACACATCAGAGGCATCAGCGGCATCCCGGAGACCTTCAGAAACCTCAGCAGGGCAACCAGACAACTCGGCCAAAACTAAGGGTAACTCCATTTTCCCCCTCGTTTCCTTTTCATAAGCAAGCAGTATGCTTGTTGGAGGCGCAGGATAAGCGGTGACTGGCTGTGTGGAAAGTCTGTCTTGTAGGTTGTTTGACTTGCCTCCCCGCGGATGCACCTACACTGATACCTTGGATCATGAACGTAATTCTTTCCCCACTCTGGTTGCAACCGGAAATGGGTGAGAACTGAATCAAATTTCCCCCTAAGGTCAGTACTGAACCTAACCATTGAATTTGATTCAATTCTCATCCAATTTCGTTTGCGGCCAGACTCGCGGAAAGAATTAAGTTTGTGAACTGAGGTAAAGGTAGGCCAGTGCTTCAGCACAGGCGCCCACAGTAGGGGACTGGGAGACGTGGACCTGGCCTCCCTGAATTGTTGCTTTTCTCCGTGGAGTGCTTGGTAACCTGCCCAGGTTCTGGGCAGCTACTTGTTTAGTGCCAAGGGTGTTGTGGCGCCCTGTGAGTAATAGGCTCAGGATGACTGCCTCCTTTCCACAGGTCTCAGCAACTCCTGTCTCCCTCACCCGTCCCTCCCTCTCCCCTCAGGCTTTCAGCTATCAGAGTATTCAATTTATTTGGCTACTGATTCTAAATAACTAAAAACAAGACAAAACAACCAGAGTTAACAGGTACATTGACTTTCGGCACAGGAACGATAAAATTTGTCCCTTTTAAAGCTCCTGCTGCTTCTGCACAAAGCATCCAGTGAAAAGCAGCAGCCCTGCCTGCTCTAGCTGACTTAGTTTCTCCTGGATCCTAAAGCCCACTAGAGCTGTTCCCGTTTGGATTCATTTATTTTGGTGTGGGCTTGCTCTCTTTTTTACTCAGTTTTGCTTTCGTTGTGATAACTGTGGCTTTAAATTCATGCCCCTATCTAAAGGATGTGTAACCTGTATTTGCTGACTGAATTTACATAGTGCCTGACTTTTATTTGGAGGTTCTGTCATAGACGTGTGTGCTTTGTGGCTTGATCTAGTGAGATGAGTACTTTTCTAGGGACAAGCCTTATTCCCTTTTTAGACTACCAGGTCGTGGAAGTGACTGTTTCTTTACCAGAGGGGCAGAGAATCATATTCTGTAGTAGAATCCTCTGGAGTTTGGGGGTTTGTGAGCAAGGTGATTCCTACCCCTTCTAAAGCAGGATATTGGGTAGTTTTAAAACTGGCTGAGACGTGCATGGCCAGTGAGGCATCCCAGTTCTGGACTCTTGTGGACATAGAGGAGAACCTAAGATTCCCCAGGGAAAGTGGTATGTGCCCAGACAGGGCTGGAGACGTTCAGCCCCAGGGAGCTCAGCTTTATCAGGGGACATTTTGATATACGCTGGAAAGAGTTATAGATAATCTAGAGGATGCCCTGTCAGGTTTCCATTTGAAACTAACCCAGAAGAATATTCTATAAAACTTCTCTGACCTAATCCCAAGGAATTCATCCTAACCAGGTCATACTCCTGGGCCTGAAAGGCTCAGGATCAGGAGATACCCTGTCAGGTCCCTATTAATGAGGACTGAGCCAGAGACAGGCCTGGGGGATCACAAAACCTAGTTTCTACCCCTCCTTTCTACAAACCCATCAAGGAAAATTCCTCATGCATTCCGTCTAGAAGGAACTGTCACCCATTAGAAACAGTTCTATACTAAACTCCTTCAGAAAGATCATCTCATATACCTGTAATAAAAAATGGCCTATGTATCCACTTGGGGAGATGTGACCACCCCCGGGCAGCCTGAAATATAATGCCATGGGTTTTTGTTTTTGAGATAGATTCTTGTTATGTAGTCCAGGCTGGCCTTCAGCTCACCATGCAGCGCAGGTTAGCCTCAAACTCACAGTGATCCTCCTATTAGTAGCAGACCTGTATACCCTTTTAGCTAGATCCCAGGAGACACTAATTGTTTCTCTGTCTTGATCCCAAAGATGCCTTCTTTTCTATCCCTGCAGATCCTAACTACCTATATTTATTTCCTTTTGAATGAGAAGATCCCCAAGTAGGACTTCACCAACAGTAAATTTGGGCTGTCTTGCCTCAGGGTTTTAGAGATAGCCCCTAGTTGTTTCCATAGGGCTTAGTTCAAGATCTGAGAGGCTTAAAGTTCAGAAGGGGAGGTCTATTACAGTGTAGAGGACCTCCTCATCTACAGCATTCTAGGAAAAATGGGTTACAAGGTATCCAACATAAGGCCCCGGTTCCTCAACAAAAGGTAATATATCTGGGGTACATTTTAACACCAGCACCAAGACAACTGTCCTCAAGGAGACAGAGACAATTTGTTGTCTGAGCCCCCCAGAGTCCAAATAGCACCTGAAAGCTTTCTTGGGAGTGGCAGGCTTCTGGCACATATGGATAACCCATTTGGGAGTAATAGCCAAACTCCTATATAAGGTAACTTGAGGACCAGAAACTGAACCCTTAAAATGGACAGCAGCTCCTCAAGAGACTTTTAAAGCCTTAACAGAAGCCTTAATGGAGGTCCCTGCATTAGGAATCCCAGATCTAAGTAAGCTTTTTTCTCTCTTCATGGCTGAGAGACAGGGAGTAGCCATAGGACTGCTAACTTGGTGTCTGAGCCAAGAAACCAACCAGTTGCCTATTTTTTCAAGTGACTAAATGGAGTTACACAAGGCTGGCCTAGTTTCCTTCAAGCAATAGCAGCTACATCACTCTTATGTCCAGGAAGCTTCTAAGATAACCTTGGGACAAAAGCTCTTAGTTCTAACTCCATATCACATTAAGGCTCTGTCAGAAGTCAAGGGAGATTCATGGATGACTGGAGCAAGGTTCACTAGATATCATGCCATGCTTACTGAAGACCCACATATTCCTCTTCAGTCTTGATTGTTTTAAACCCAGCCACACTCTTTCCAACAAACCAACAGACACAATATGAATGTGAACAGACTATTGCCCAAAATTGTGCCAGCCACCCCAGTCTGAGACACGAATCATTAACAAGGCTGGTTAGCACATGGTTCACTGATGGCAGCAGTTTCATAAAGGATGGCACTAGGAGGGCAGGCTATGCCACAGCCAGCCCCACCCAGGTCACTGAAACAAGAGGGCTCCCCCTGGGACTTCTGCCTGAAAGGCAGCACTTGTTACCCTCACCAGGACTCTCCAGCTTTCCTAGGGCAATAGGGCCAATATATATTCTAACTCCAGACATCCCTTTCTGGTCTCACATGCAATGCAGCCATCTGGAAAGAAAGAGGACTTTTGACTAGTTGCCAGTCTCTGATGAACCAGAAATCCCTGGCCTTCTAGATGCAGCCAGTATCCCAAGTGAAGTGGCAGTTGTCCATTTCCAGGGACACCAAGCCTCCTTGGACTCTGTCACCAAAGCACTGGGGACTGAGTATCATCTCTACACTGCATGGACTTTTTCTTTTTCTTTTTTTCTTTTTGGTACTAGGAATCAAACTCAGGATCTTTTTTTTTTTTTTCCCCAGTACCGGAAATCGAACTCACAACCTTGTGCTTGCCAGGCAGGCGCTGTGACATTGAGCTAAATCCCCAGCCCCCAAACTCAGGATCTTGCGCTTGCCAGGCAGGTGCTTGTGCCACTGAGCTATATCCCCAGGCCATCTACGCTGCATGGAGAACCCCAGTTACCAGGAAAAGTTGAGAAAGCCAATCAAATTCTGAAATGAACCTTAGACAAGATGTGTCAGAAAGCCACCCTAAGTGGCACAATCTCCTTCCAGTTGCCTTAATGAGGCTTCAGGCAGCCCCCAAATCCAAATTTAATCTCAGCCCATTTGAGATACTTCATGGGAGGCTCTGTTTGGCATCTTATTTACTCACTGACATTGAAACCTCCCAGTGTGTGACTTTCAACATGTGATTTCTTTAGGAACTTTCCAACAGACCCTCCAGGAATATGGAAATAAATCCCCAGGGATTAGCAATAGCTGTCAGCCCAAGGTCCACCCTGGTGATCAGGTCCTAATCAAGACCTGAAAAGAGGATAGGCTCCAGGACCAACTCATACTCAAGTGGAAAGGCCCTTACACAACTCAATTCTATTAACCATTCTGCCATTAAGGTACAAGGAATAGACAGTTGGATTCACCTCTCCAGGGTAAGGCCCAAGATACCTGAGAGACTAGAAGACCAAAAAGAGGGACCATTAACTTTTTACACCTGTGAACCCATAGATGACCTCAAGTTCATTTAAAAAACAAACAAAACCAGACCCAGAGTGGTGGCACATACCTGTAATCCCAGCACTCGGGAGGCTGAGGCAGGAGGATCGTTGTGAGTTCGAGACCAGCCTGGGCTACAAAGTGAGTTCAAGGCCAGCCTGAACTGCAAATCAAGACCCTGTCTCAAAAAGACTAAAAAAAAAAACCAAACAAACAAAACCAAAAACCAACCACTCTGTTGAACCAGATAAGTAAAATCATTTGCTCACTCTAAGTAAATTGTGTCAATCCCACCAGTATCTTGTTTACTACACTTAAGGTTCCTGTTCCAAGTTTGTTTATTTTGGTCTTTTTGAGACAGGGTCTCACTATGCAGTACAGGCTGGCCTTCAGCTCACTTTGTAACCCATCCTGGTCTCGAACTTGCAACAATCCTCCTGCCTCAGCCTCGCTAGTGCTGGAATTACAGGTGTGCACCACCACGCCTGTCTCCTGTTCCAAGTTATAACATGACATCTTTTGGGCTTTTGTCTGTTTCTTTTGGGTTTATCCTGGATTATTAAAAAACTGCCTCGAGGGGCCGGGAATATAGCTCAGTGGTATAAGTGTCTGCCTGGCAAGCACAAGTCCATTTCCGGTACCAAACAAACAAAAAACTACCTCTACTGCAGATAATAAACAGTGATTACTTACAACATACCTTAAAGCTTTCTCCTGTCAACAGCTAGCTAAGAACTTGACAGGTAGCCTAGATAAACTTTCCCAGAGTGTGGCCTTCCGTCAAGACCAGATAGGCTTGCTAGCAGCGATGGTTGTACAGCATTGGAGGGGACTGGGGCTGGGGATTTAGCTCAGCGGCACAGCGCCTGCCTGGCAAGCACAAGGTCGTGAGTTCGATTCCCGGTACCAGAAAAAAAACAAAAAAGAAAAAAAACAACAAAAAAAAAACATTGGAGGGGACTAGATCTCCTAACAGCTGAAATAAAGGGGCTCTGCTTGTCCCTAAAAGAGGAATGTAGTTCCTACATTAGTAGGTCTAGAATGGCACAAAAACTGGCTGACTATGCTACCTAGGTCCGTGAAGAACTGTTTGAGTCACGGATGTCCTGGCCAGGTATCTGAAATTGGGGGTCTTGGTTACTGTCCTGGACATGACCTTTATAATACTTTCCACAACCTTATTATTTAGGTCTTAGTCATATTTGCTTCTTCTTGTTTGACAGCTGTCAAACTACTCGTGATGACCCAAACTCAAGATCAGAACCCACCTCCATGCCCGTGGTTTGTCAAACATACCTCGGAGGAAGACCTCAGCTCCCTTGGGCTCATAGGTCAGTCATGGCAAGAGTTCTTGGTCTCTTCTATTCCCCTATTCAGCTGGAAGCAGCTGTAAAAGACAGAACTTTCTCCTTTGACACCAACAAAGATTGTCAGGGTCCAGGGCTTAAGAGGGGAATAGTACCGCTAAAAAAAAATGGAGCTGAGTAAGTCACTCCCTTCCCTCCATTTAATTCAGAACAGCACTTCAGCGTTATTCTTGCTCCCTTTGTCCTAAGGGCTGGAGGAAATAACAAAGGCTTAAGAGGTGGGTGATGCTGTAGGTGAGAGCACATACATGTTGGATCTCCTAGGCTGACCCTCTGGTCACTTTTACCCTACTTCCACCTCATAAGTGCGCACTACATCTCATAAATATAATTAAGATCAGCGAATTCTGGGATGAGCATGCGTGCTGAGAGCCCCTAAGATGAGTCAGCACCCTGTCAATCAT
>NW_004955545.1:914603-932983 GCF_000276665.1 Chinchilla lanigera
TATATCCCTGGCTTCAAATTCATGATGATCCTCCTGGCTCAGCCTTCCAAATTGGACCAGGCCAGTAATCATCCGTGTCATTCTGTATGATGAGGAAAGAATTGCCAAGTGTACACCCAGTAGTAAGTAGTAAGCAGCTAACTTATTGAAGATCACTGGAAGTTGTACTCAGGGCAAGTCTGTGCCAACAGAAATTATAACACAGATCAAGAAAGGTGCCAGGGCTACAGGAGAGAGCGCTGCACACAGCTCAAAGTGTTATGGGGCAGTTCCTGCAGAACTGGCTCACCGATCAAAATATTCCAGGTTCTTGCCTTGAACAAAGAATTGGATGAGAAAGCCAAAAACGGTACCAAAAGTTTATTTGAAAAGTGAGGGGTGCCCAGGTGTGGTGGCACATCCCTATAATCCCAGCACTCAGGAGGCTGAGGCAGGAGGATTGCTGTGAGCTTGAGGCCAGCCTGGGCTACAAAGTGAGTTCAAGGCCGGCCTGAACTACATAGTGAGACCCTGTCTCAAACACACACACACACACACACACACACACACAGTGAAGGGTGAATGGATGTGGGAGAAACGAGCTCTGAAGAATAAACTTGGGTAGAACAAGAAAAAAAGAAGATAAAGCAACACAATAAAAAGTACATGCTGCATCTGGGAAATGCAGCGTGGGTACCTTGAGGGGCCACAATAGCAGGCTCCTTGTGCTGTCCACATCCTTGTATGCAGTCCACACCTCCTGGGAACCCATGAGAAATTCTACATACGGGGTCCTAGGAATTACTTGGCGCTGTCCTGGGATCTTGTAATTAACAGGTCCCACTCATTTTCCCAGCCAGTTTTGCCACGCCCTACCTCCTATATCAAAAGCGCACAAACGTAGCCACAGGGGCAAAAACAAAGGGATTGATAACTCAGGCCTTCAGAATTAAAGGCCAAGATACATCCTCTTAGGTGTCTCCCATGGAGTCTCTAGGTGTGGTTAGCAGGAATGATTGACAGGGTACTGACTCATCTTAGGGGCTCTCAGCAGGCATGCTCATCCCAGAATTCACTCTGATCTTAACTGTATTTGTGAGATGTGGAGCATATTTATGGACCTGTAATGAGTTTTGAATAGGGTGAAGGCGAGCAAAGCTCAGTCTAGGAGATTCAAGTTGCCTATGCTATCACCTAGAACACCAGCAATCTCCCAAACTTTTGTTAACCCTGTTTTCAATCTCTCTGATCACAGTGGTAGCAGGAATAACCATAGGGTGCTGTTTGGAATTAAGTGGAGGGAAGGGAGTAACTTTCTCAACTTCATTATCTCTAACTGCATTACTGGGATTACAGGTGTGGGCCCCTCCCAGGCCACACTCTACTGATAAAAGAAAGAAAACCTATTAACAAGCAGACATCCATTTACAAAATAGCATAAGAACAATACAAGCAATACTGAATTACAGACAAAGTGATGGGAAATTAACCGTGGTTTTTGTATTGATATTGATATCTTCAAAGTGGTTTCTCAGGAAAACAAATATAGACATGCAAGATTGATCAGATAATTACTCATTGACTGCTCCTTTCAGTAAAGTGACAGAAGTCAGTAGTACAACTATGTTAGCCATCCCCTATATACATCTATACATAATTTCCCCTTCTTTCTTTTCTCTTTTCCCTCATCCCAGTTGTTCTTTCCTTTTGAGCAATTTCCTTCCCTTTCACAATGTCTCCTAATTTTTATTCACTCTTTCGGGTTCTTATGCTAGTGAGACAATATGTTGCTTACACATGGAGGTCTGATTTATTTCACTTCACAATGTACTGCTCTTAATGAGCCTGCCTTTCCACTGGATGGCACCTGGCAGCAGCATTTACTGTGTTTTTGATTGCACCTTCTAAAGACATCAAAGGGGACTTCCAAAAAGTGGTAAGAACCACTGGCTGTGGAGGATCACACCTTTGAGTCTAACCTGGGACATTTAGGAGAACGTGTCTCAAATTAAAAAACAAAGAGTATTTATTTTTGTTGTTTGTTTGCTCATTTTTTTGGAGACAGGGTCTCACTACATATTCCAGACTGGCCTTGAACTCGTGGTGACCCTCCTGCCTCAGCCTCCCAAATGCTAGGGTCACAGCTGTGTACTACCACTTTTGACGGACATTTTTATTTTGAGATAACATCCTACTAAATTGACCAGGTGTGACCTGAATTTTTAATCTCCCAACCATCCTCAGTGTGAACCACATGCTCTCCGTGAATCAAATACTTTGTTTTTTTCTTTTTTGGTGCCAGGAATTAAACTCAGGGCCTCATGCTTGTCAGGCAGGCGGTGTGCCACTGAGCTACACCCCTGGCCCAAGCTAAGCACTTTGATATAGCCTCTTTATGTGTGTGAGAGCAGGATGTGAGAGGTGGAGATTGGGGCCATGCCTGGGACCTGGGGTGGGGCCCACACCTAAATCCCCATTGCGTGAGAGAGGTATGGAGAGTGTGCTAATGAGCAGTTAAAATAGCCACCACTTTCTGCTTTTTGAAACAGGGTCTCACGCTATAATTCAGGCTGGCCTGGAAGTCACCTTACAGCTCAGGCTAATTTCGAACTCTCTGTGATCCTCCTGCCTCAGCCTCCCGAGTGCTAGGATTATAGGTGTGCCCCACCACTCCTGGCAACCACCACTTTCTGAAGGGGAGAATGGACCCCAAGTGGCTGAGGAGCAGTAGATACTGTGTGTGTGTGAGAGAGAGAGAGATCCAGGGCCCTCGAAGCTCGCCCCCTGGGACTTGACAGTCCCACTTATCAAGTGGAGGCCAGCAAGAACATCTCTGTGCTGCAGCCCAGGCAGCAAGCAGAGGGAAGAGCAAGGCTGATTTCTGGGCCGAGGTCTTTCAGCCTCATCCTGGGTGTCAGCCTGAACCCCAGAGGGTCTTCAGGGGATGATAACTGGCCCTGTCCCAACTCACTGGCTTTGGGGTCAGTCTTCGCACACTCAGCTTTGTGTGACCCCTGGATGGGGAAAGGGCCAACCTCCGGCCTGTTCACTTTGTAGCGTGTTCAACTCCAGCGTCTTCCCCCTCCCAGCACCCACAGGGGCGTGGCTGCAGGAAGAGGCTGGGTGTGGCGCTGGAGGTTTAGCTCAGGAACCTGAGGGCGGTGTGAGCGAGGGAAAGGAAGAAAGCCCGAGCAGTCCGGCTCCGGCGGGTGCCCGCAGAGCACAGCATAATAAGCCACAGCTGTGCCTGTGCAGGGGCTGAAGCGCTCCCCCTCCCTCTGACTCTGCAGGCTCCGAGGAGATGGGGCTGTTCCACTGCCCGTTGCAGCCTGCCCAGCCAGACTTCTCCCCTTGCCCAGCAGGGCGTGAGCGTCTCTGCTGCAGCTTACGACCAAGCCCAAGCCCTGGCCTACTGATCACAGGTTTCCAGCTCTCAGGCGTCTGTTTAAGATGCCTTAGGTTTGAGTCATATTTTATACCCTAGAATTCTGCCTGGGTATAGAATTCTAGGTTGGAAACACTGTCTTGGTCCTTCTTTTTAACATTCTGGGGGTTGAACTCAAGGCCTTGCATGTGTTAGGCAAGGGTTCTACCACTGAGCCACACGCCCAGCTCTTCTCAGTTTTCTATTTGTGGTTGTGTTTTTGAGACAGGGTCTCACTATGTAGCTCAGGCTGGCCTCAAACTCATCAAGACCCTCCTGCCTCGGCCTCTGAAGTGCTGTGATTGTAGGCTTGTGCCACTGCACCAGGCTCATTTCAGTTTTAAAAGTATTGTCCATTGCCTCCTTTCCTCTAGTGTTTCTGTGAGACCAGGCCATTCTGATTTTTGTTTCTTATCAGTCTGAGTTCAATAAAGCCAGGAAACAATTTAACCAGGGAGAGCACATTAAAAAGAGTGACTAAAAGAATGACTAAATTATATGCCAAAAGAATGACTAAATTATAAGGGAACTCCATGTGACATCCAGGGCAGAGGGTGATATCGGATAAGAATAACCAGGTGTGGTGGTGCATATTGTAATCCCAGTGCTCTACGAGGCCGAGGAAGGAGAATCATAAGTTTGAGCCTAGCCTGGGCAATTTAGAGACATCCTGTCTCCAAATACATAAGAAAAAATGGGCTTGGGAAGTAGCTCAGTGGAAAGGCCTTGAGTTCAATTTCCAGCACAAAAGAAAGCTACCTTCTCCCAATGAGCAGGTATAAAAGGAGGAACCTGAACTGAGAAGCAATAAGCTGATCGCCAGCTCTCTGTTCCCTGGGGTGATTCCCTTCTGTCCCTCTGAGTCCGGACAGTCTTCTTTGTCTTCAGTGTCCCTGGTGTGGGTCTGCTTTCATCCCTTGTTCTGGGTACTCAACAGTTCTTTCAGTCTGTTACTGCAGGTGATGGAGTCCTAGACAGGCTCCTAGATCCCTAGAACTGGACCTGGAACAAGATGGAAAGGAAAAACAGCAAGGTTTATTAAGGTGATCGTATGCAGTTCTGCCTGCCAAAGGAACATGGCACTAGCTGGCGGGTGGAGTGGGTGTAGGGGTTTAAAATGTCTCTCCATGTCTAGCGTGCCTCAAATTGGGGTCTTCCAGAGCACAGCTCACCACACGATTGACAGGGAGCTGAGTCAAGCCAGCTGTACCTACTGCGCATGTCCTTTCCCATAATCACTCTGTTGTGATTGGTTGTAGGAGATGCAATCACTATGCGTGAACCTTCAGTGAGCTCCAGTGAGGAAAGGTTTCTACATTGTGGGCTGTGGTCGTGCATGTCAGCAAAAAGGCAAACAGAGGTCTGAGCTCCATGGGAGAGGTTTATTTTAGAATAAACCTGACAGGGACCACTCTGGCACTACAGATCAGATCAGCTGCTCTCCTGCAGGCTGTAGGGTCTTCTGTAACGTCATGGGAGAAGGGAGTTCAGGGAGAGGGGCTTGTGGCTACCTGCCAAGAACAAGGCTTGATAAAGCACCAGCAGTAATGGCTGCCCAAGGCTGAGGCTTGGGAGTAGTAGCTATGATCAGTAGCAGGTCTGAGAGTGTGATGAATCCCCAGGTACAGGTGTGGTGGGAGGGGGAGTAAAGAGGGGTTCCTGGTCAGGATGGTGGTGGTCAGATTCCTTTGGTGCATGTCTGTAATCCCAGCACTTGGGAGGCTGAGGCAGGAGGATCACCACAAATTGGAGGCCAGCCTGAACTATACAGGCATTCAAGGTCAGCCTGAACTACACAATGATACTCTGTCTCAAAAAAAAAAAAAAAGTCACCGCAAGCCATGCAGGGGGCTCTGTTGTGCATTCGTCCTGGTTTGGAATATCAGAATTTTGCAGGACAGGCTCGGGGGCCTTGGTTTTTCTTATTTGTGCTTCCTTGTAGTAGGCCTTATTCAAGGGTGGGGGTTGGGCCTGGGGCGTGGCTCGGGTTCAGGTGAGTGGAGGAGCTGCTCCACAGCCCGGTCCTACTCTTTAACTCCAGAAACTTGTGTCCTTTTAACCCTGAGAAAACTTCTTAAATTATTTAAATTATTTTTCCCCTATATTTTCTTCTTTCTCTCTTAGTTGTTCAAGTAGTGTACTAGGATTGTTTTTCAAATTCTATCTTTGCCTTTTTGTATTCTATTTCTTTGGAGTTTTAATTTTTTTCTGGCACATTTCTTTAGTTCCAAATTTTCTGTGGAGCTTGAGTTTTTAATTTCTCCTGTCATGTTTGTGATTCCCACGGGCTGTTTATTGGATCTCTATATGCTATTGCTCTTTTAAAGTAGCACCCCATTTTTGTTTCAGGGGTGCAGCATCTTTTGTTCCTCTGAGGATGTTGGTGAGTTTTTCTTTGAATTTTTCTTTTTCCTTCATAGAATCTGCCTCTGTAAGTTGCCTTTCATCCTGTTATGTGTTCTTTTGTTTTACCTTCTGTTATGGCTTGTGTTTGGATGTCCCCCTAAAGCCTCTTGTGGTCATAGGTGGGGCTTTTTAGAGGGGGGCTGGATCTAGAGTGTGTGATGCTGGGATTAAGGGTGTGTGGTTCTAAATTTGTCAACTGATTGGCTTAGCGTACTTCTGAGTGTGGATAATGAGAAGTCCCGCCCTGGATGTGGGTGGCACCACCCCAAAGGCTGGATGGGATGAGAAAGAGAGGTAGGCTTCTGCTGCTGCTCCTGCTGCCTTGCTGCTTTGCTCTCTCCTACCTGCTTGCCACGGACTGTGTCTCCTCTGCGATGCCCCTCTGCCGCGCCTCTGCGATGCCCTACAAGCCAGCTGACTGGGGACTGAAACCTCATAAATTGTGAACTGAAGTAAACCTTTCCTCCTCTAACTTTGGGTGTCGGGTATTTTGTCTCAGCAATGAGAAGAGTAAGATGCCTTCCATACTTCGGGTTTTAATCTACCATGTTTGACAGTTTGGTTGTTCTGTGTGTGTGTGTGTGTTTGTTTTTGCTGTCTGGTGGTCACTGACTTGTTCAATCATTTATGAAAGCATGATATAGTTAGGTTTCAACAGAAGACATACAATTCACCCTAGTTAGATAATTTCAAGGCAAGTGTGGTGGAGCATGTCTGTAATCTCAGACGTGGGAGGTTAAAATAGGAAGATCACAAACTCAAGCCCAGCCGGGGCAATGTAGTGACTTAGTGAGACTGTGGGGGATGCAGCTCAAAGGTCCTGAGTTTACTTCCCAATAGCAAAAATAAAAAATAAAAATTAAGTAGTTTTAGGAAGATTTATGTACAAAACGCCCATTTGGAAAGACTGTATAGGGCACAGGGCAGCCATGATGTTTGGTTAAGAGACACAGAGCGCCTTTGTGAAACTTGGGAAAGTCTGGCGGGAGATGTATTCGGGTCTCACTCTCCTGCTCTCCCTGTCTTCCTCCTGGGCTCCACACTGGCCAACCAACACAAAGCTACGGATACTGTGGTTCACATCCAGGATCTTCCCAGCGCACAGGGCCAGGCAGGAAGCAGATGTGGAGGCGCTGAGGAAAAATACCTCACAGGGAAACCAAGGTGCTATGAGGACCCGGCGGTCCACTTCTGTCATCCTACTATCGGGGAGGTAGAGGCAGGAGGGTTGAAAGGTCAAATCCAGCCTGGGAAATTTAGCTACTCAGTGAGAATGTCTCAGAATAAAAAATAGGAAGGATTGGGGATGTAGCTCCATGTGAAGGCCCTGGGTTCCATCCCCAGTTCTGCAGTGAATGAATGAATGAAAAAGAAACAAATGAGAAAGAAACCAAGAGGCTGACGGAAGCTCTGTGTGTGGTGTGGCATCTGGATGGACCATTTGCCCGGGCAGTGCCCGTGTGTCTGAATCTTCAAGCTTTTCCTCTTAGGCTAGTCGGGTTCTCCAGAGAAGAGGTGCCACTCTTCTTCTGGAAGGAAAAGGTCTGGCTACCAGAGTCCTGGTCCCTAAAAGAGGCAGAGGAAGGCATGCCTCACTGTGGACCACAGGGCCTGCACAGTCCAGCAATCCCTATTTCCTTTCTTCCTTTTGTCTTTTCCTTTTTTATTTTATTTATTTATTTATTTTTGTCTTTTTGAGACAGGGTCTCACTATGCAGTTCAGGCTGGCCTTGAGCTCACTTTGTACCCCAGGCTGGTCTCAAACTTGCAGCGATCCTACTGCCTCAGCCTCCCGAGTGCTGGGATTACAGGCATGTGCCACCATGCCCCGCTGTCTTTTCCTTTTTTAAAAAAGATTTTCTAGGGGCTGGGGATTTAGCTCAGCGGCAAAAACGCCTGCCTGGCAAGCGTAAGGTCATGAGTTCGGTTCCCGGTACCAGAGAAAAACCAAAAAAAAAAAAAAAAACCTCAAAGTAAAAAAGATTTTCTTAGTTTGTGTTTGCAGCACATAATGATCACATCGTCCTGCAGGAGCAGGTGCACAGGCGCAGCACATCCTCATCCGTTTGCCTCCCCTCCTCTCCTGCCCTTCCCTCCACCTCTTGGTCCCCTCCCCATTTACAAAAGCTCCAGCTCCCTGTTTCCTGTTATATTTTATTCTGCTCTTTAAATTAGTTGTACTGTAGGTTTCTCATATGAGAGAAACCATGTGATATTTAAACTTGTGTTTAGTGAGAAACTGGAAGTGTAAATAAGGACTAAAAAAATATTTTGAAATGGGAGGAACAAGAGAGAGGGGAAGGGGAAAGGAAAGAAGGGGAAAGTAAAAAAAAAAAAAAAAGGGCAAAGGACTGGTGATTTAGCTCAGCAGCACAGCACCTGCCCAGCAAACTCAAGGTTGTGAGTTTGATTCCCGGTATGGGGGTGGGGAAGGGCAAAGAAGGAAAACATAGAAACAAAGCTTTGTAAATAGGGAGTGGAGGAGGGGTTGAAGGGAGGGTAGAGGAGTGGGGAAAAATAAACTTGTGTGTCTGATTTATTTCATTTAACATTATGGGCTCAGCTAGCTGAATGCACATAGGGTTGTTTCTACATCCTTTGTTCTGTTACATTGATCTGTATTTCTGTTTTTGTGCCAGTACGGTGCTGTTTTTATCACTGTAGCTTTGTAATATAACTTCAAATCTAGGATTGTGATGCTTCCTGCTTTGCTCTTGTTGCCCAGGATTGCTTTTGCTATTCTGGGTCTCTTCTGGTTCCATATGACTTTTAGGATTGTTTTTTCCAGTTCTGTGAAGAATGCTGCTGGAATTTTGATTGGGATCGCATTAAATCTGTATGTCAGTTTTGAAAGTATGGCCATTCTGACAGTATTAGCTCTGTCTATCTATCCACAAATGGGCTACATTTCCATTTTCTTATTTTTACATTTCCATTTTCTGATGTCCTCTTTGATCTCCCTTTTCAGAGTTCTATAGTTTTCATCACAGAGCACTTTTACTCCTCTGGTTAGGTTAATTCCTAAGTATTTAATTTTTCTTGCAGTTGTCACAAATGGTATTGTGTTCCTAATTTCTTTCTTGTTGGGTTCATGGCTGGTGTACAGGAATGCTAATTGATTTTTTGTGTTGATTTTGTATCCTGGGTCCCTAGTTTCTAAGTGATATCTGAGATCTCAAATGCGCCTGCTGCCCCCATGCAGAGAGCTGCTGTTTCTCTGGAACAGAGACCAAACCTGCAGATTTTTGTGGGAGGGAGGAAGGGCTGGTTATACTGTAAGGTAGGGTGAAGAGAGGGGTCGCAGCTCGAGCTACTTCCCAACAGCCCTCAACTAGTCCTCCTAGTTCACACACACACACACACACACACACACACGTACACACTCTCACAAAGACACACACAGTCAGTTGCAGAGGTCCTTGGAGCCCCCATTCCGGAGTTTTTGAAGTCTTTTCAAGTAAGTTTGGGGACTTCACCACATTCCCTATGGCAGTTAAGGAACTGGCGTTTCTGGTCGGCTGGGTCCAAACCAGCCTAAACCTGGTTTGTCTTCTGGCTCCTGGGCCCTGTGGCGCCCTCAACCCTCTCTTGCCTGTGTGTCTGAAAGAGGAAAGGCCTCCTAGGGCCAGAATGGGAGGTGGCAGAGGAGCCTGTCCCTAAGTCTGGAGACCGGGGGTGAGGGAGAGACAGCAGTTGAGGCCTAGCAGTGTGGAGGCTTTGTGTGTTCTCTGCATGGGTCGCCCCACTCCACAGGCCTTCTGATACTGGGGATCAAACCCGCCTCATGTGCGCTAAGCACGTTTCACCACAGAGATACACCCCAGGGTCTGGCCCCAGTTTCCAGTTGCTGCCTCTGTGATGGCTGACTCAGTAGGATGCCCAGAAATATATAACAGAGTGCTGGAAGTGCAGGCATGCACCACCACACCCGGCTTCATTAGTTATGTACTTCTTTGGTCTTCTTGAGACGGGATTTTGCTATGCAGTTCAAGCTGGTCTTGAACTCACTTTGTAGCCCAGGCTGGCTTCGAACTCACAGCAATCCTCCTGCCTCAGTTTCCCGAGTGCTGGGATTACAGGCTTGTACCACCGTGCCCACCTATTTATTTATTTTTGAGACAGGGTCTCACTATCTAGTTCAGTTGGGCCTTGAACTCACTATGTAGCCCAGGCGGGCCTTGAACTTGTGGCAATCCTCTCGCCTCAACCTAATGACTTTTGGGATTACAGGTGTGCACCACTACCATGCCCGGCAAGAGTGCGGTATCAAAAAGCCAAAAGAGGCTGGTAGGAAGGAAGGACCTGCCAAGCTGCTCAGAGGCCAAATACAGTGAGTGACCTGGAGTTTGTGTGTGGTGTGTGGTGTGTGTGTGTGTGTGTGTGTGTGTGTGTGTATGTGCGCATGTTTTAATCTAGATGGCAGCTCATGGGTCTTCATCCCTTTACTCTTCTCACTTTTTTTTGTTTTGTTTTTTTTTTTGAGAGAGGGTCTTCCTATGTAGTTCAGGCTGGCTTGAACTCACTATTTAGTCCAGGCAGGCTTCAAACTCCTGGCAATCTTCCTGCCTCAGCCTCACAAGTGATGGGATGCACCACAATGCCCAGCCTCATATATATATAGTATCTGTGAGTTTCCTGTCCATGGATTCAACCAACAACAGGTTGAGAATATTGAAACAGAAATTATGGTACTCAATAGGTACAAACTTTTTCTTGATACTTGTGGTGGATTGATAACTGGTGGTCACCTTGTAACATCCAGCTGAACTGAGTAAGCGTGGTGCTGGGTGTGGGAGGCCCACCTGGGGACTGTTGCCAGCCACATAAGAGGCAGAACTGGAGAAGAAGGAAGGCTGTTGGGAACTGGTAGAAGCTGTAAGGAGCTGTTGGTTCTCTTAGAGGAGTTTGTCATGCTGGTTTTCCTGATGAACTTGGCTGTTTTCATCCTCCAAGGAGCTCGGGACCTTGTTGACACTGAGAATAGCTTTGGTTCACCTTGGGGGAGCTCTGGTCCTCACTTTGAGCATCGCTTCCTGGCTCTGGAGGGAAAGATGGTGCACTGACAGTCTGCTGGAGAAGCTTGCTGTGTTGGTTTTCCTGATAGGAACTCAGCTGTCTTCATCATCAGAGGAGCTCAGGACCTCACTGTTGCTGAGGATGGTTGTGGTACTTTTCGGGGGAGCTTTGCTTCTTATTTGGTGTTTTCTCCGGTACCGGGAACCGAACTCATGACCTTGCGCTTGCCAGGCAGGCACTTTTGCCACTGAGCTAAATCCCCAGCCCGCTTTGCTTCTTATTTGGAGCATCGCTTCCTGGCTCCAGTGTAGATCCAGGGTACCCTGCTAGCAAAAATCCTTCATCCCGCCGGCACAGACTTCCTAGATTCTGCCACTGACCTTTAACCCTTCCCAGTGCAGATCCGTGAAACAGGCCTGCATGAGACATTGTCATGGGCTCTAGGCCTCCAGCTGGACTTGTGGTAAGCATTGTTATGGGCTCTAGGTCTTCAGCTGGACTCATGCAGGACATTCCTGTGGTGCTCAGCTGGATTCTTGGTCCTTAGTGTGTGGACAGATTTTTTGTACTCTCTTGTGTATGATTCTTTGGGTGACCATTATAAATAATCTTATAAAATATATGTCCTGTATTATATTGTTTCCCCTTGCAAAATAAAGCATCAAACCACAACACTACTATATTATCCCTTAAATAATACTGTACAACTATTTACATAGTATTTACATTTTAGTATGTATTGTAAGCACCCCAGAGATGATTTAAATATGGGAGGGGCTGGGGTGGAGTATGTGCCTCTCATGCACAAGGCCTTGGGTTCAATCCCCAGTACCTAAACAAAATGGATAAAATGATTAAGATGTGATATGTATATATGCCTATTTCCCAAGATGACTGTCATTATTATATATTGCATATGTATACTAGTGAAAATATATAAATTATATATGGTCGTGCATGCATAAGTATGTATGAATACTATACCTTTTTTTTCTGCAGTACTATGGATGAAACCCGGGGCCTCATGTAGGCTGGGCGAGTGCTGTACCACTGAGCTGCGCCCTGCCCTATGCCGTGTGGTCTAAGAGCCTCCAGCAACCCACGGTGCCTTTGAACCAATATGCCGCGAAAACTGGGGAAAAATCATAATCATAATAAGTACTACATATAAAAAAGGACAATAAAATCAGATTGAGATGAAGCTCTGGAAACATGAAAAACGAGGATTAAAAAGGAATGTTCTAATCATTTGGAAAAAAAGGTTGTCCGTTGAGGTAAGTGGCCAGGGGGTTGCTTTTGCACGGCAGCTGAACCTTCTGAGCCCGGCTTCGTCCTTTGCCAGTGGGTTTGCGGGTACTGAGATAATGAACTGATTATTATCCATTTAAGTAAGAAATGTCCAACTAAATTGGATCGGCATCGTTCTGGGTGTGGCTGAGGGGATCTGCTGAAGACAGAAGACCCGCCCTGGGAGGATTGTCCCTGAATGGTATAAAAGGGAAACAAAGAAGGAAGATTGTTTCTGGAGGCTCTTAGACCTCACAGCATAGGGCAGGGCGCAGCTCAATGGTACAGCACTCGCCCGGCCTATATGAGGCCCCGGGTTTCATCCATAGTACTGCAGAAAAGAAAAGGTATAGTATTTGTGCATGCCTATGCATGCACGTCCATATATAATTTATATATTTTTGTTGGTATACATATGCAATAGATAATAATGACAATCATCTTGGGAAATGGGCACATATACATATCACATCTTAATCATTTTATCCGTTTTTTTTTGTTTTGTTTTGTTTTTTTGAGGTACTGGGGATTGCTTGAGGAGCTCCAGTCTTCACCTGCACCTTGGTTTTTCGTCTCCTGGCCTGCAGTGCAGACTCTTTAGCCTCTGAATACAGACGTGTAGGGAAAGTTGGGGGATGGGCAGGGAAAGTTAAAGGACCTCAGTGAGGTTTCTGGCAAATAAAGAGTCCAGGCAAGCACAAGGTTGAGAGTTTGATTCCCGGTACCGAAAAAAAAAAAAAAAAGAGTCCAGCTAGGCCCCACCTCCTGACAGCAAGTCAGCTATACCTGCTCACAATCCAGTCACCTTCCAAAAGCTCCACCTCTGAACACCAGAGGCTTTATTATTTTTTTTTATTTTTTATATTTTGGTCTTTTTGAGACAGGGTCTCACTATGCTGTTCAGGCTGGCCTTGAGCTCACTTTGTAGCCTAGGTTGGCCTTGAACTAGCAGCGATTCTCCTGCCTCAGCCTCCCAACTACTGGAATTATAGGCATGTCCCACCACATCCAGCCAGGAGGCTTTATTTATTGTTTGTTTGTTTGGAGACAGGGTCTTGCTATGTAGTCCAGGATGATCCTGAACTCACTATGTAGCTGTGGAAAAAAGTAGTCTTTTCTGTCAAAGGAGATAATTAAAACGAGTCCACTTATAAGAGTCCCTACTTTTGCAAAATCCTGCTTTTATAAAATATACATCTCTCTATGTAGATATCTGTATCTATACATGTACACTATACATGTACCAGTTAATACTGGTATTTTTACTTAATCTATAATATCTCTTAAAAGAATTAAGTTTGTTTTTCTCCCTTTTAAAAAAAAATATACTGTTGCTTATTGCAAAAAATATATATATATAAATATTTATATATATATATGTGCTTGTTTCACCATTCCGTGAAAACTTGAGACAAAGGGCTACATGCCTGTCCACGTGCCATAAAATTTTGTAAGGAAGGGCTTTCGGATCACAGAATTTGCTGTCTAGCAACCATGGTCTCATGAAACTAGCCAACCGGGTTGGATTTCGAGGCCAGGCTCTCACTGAGGGGGAGGGGCACAGTGAGGACCACAAGCCAGGGATTAAAACCCAGGCAAACCGATGGCTCAGCGTGCTTGCTTACTTTTGTCTAGCTCTGCACCCTTCCGCAGAAATAAAGTTTGCCTTGCTGAGAAACTTTTGAAAGTTTGTTTTCTTTTGTCCTGTCCTCCACATCATAGAATTCATGCCTAGCATAGCCCAGGCTGGCCTCCAACTCGAGGAGATTTTCTTGCTTCAGCCTCCTGAGTGCCAGGATAACAGGCATGTGCCACGGCATCCAGGGGGGGCATTTTAAATCTAAATCCTAACACTAGAAAAGAACTCTACCACTGAGCTACATCCTCAGCCCTTTTTATTTTTTGGAGACAGAGTCTCACTGATTTGCCTAGGCTGTGGGTGGATGTAGGATCCTTGTGCCTTAGACTCCACAGTAGCAGTATTACTGGCATGTGCCACCGCATGCAGCTCATTTTAACCATTTTTAAGCATGCAGTTAGAGGCATTAAGTGCATTCATTATTGTGCAAGCATCATTACTCTTCATCTTTTTTTTTTGAGACAATGTCAGCCTAAAGTCTAGGCTGGTTTTGAATATAGCTCAGGCTAGCCTGAAACTTTACATCTTCCTGCCTCAGCCTCCTAGGTGCTGAGATTGCAGGTATTTACCACCATACCTGGCTCCACCTTCCGTTTGTAAAGTGGAAATTATTCATTAAACAACGGCTTCCTCTGCTCCCTCTAATCACCGATGATCACCACTCTCCTTTCTATTTCTATGAATTTGATCCCCAGATACCTACGTAAGTGAAGTCCCACACTTGCCCTTTGATGCCTGGCATAATGTCTGCAAATTCATCCCTGGAGCATTTGTCAGAGTTCTCTTCCTTTTAAGGCTGAATAATATTCCAGCATATGTACATATTTCATTGTGTTACCCATTTATCTGGATTTGGGCTTTTCCATCTTTGGGCCATGGAGAATAAAGCAGCTAGGAGTACAGGGTACAAATATCTGTTTGAGTCCTTGCTTTCAATGTTTTGTGCATCTGTCCAGAGATGGAACTGCTGGGTCACATAGCAGTTCCATGTTTCATTTCAGGCATGATGTTTCTTAAGAGTTACAAAACCTTAAAAAAAGAGAAGTTACCAAACCATAACATCCTACAAATACTACAAGAAAGGAGAGAAGCTTTTATTATTTATTTACTTATTTATTTATTTAGTCTTTTTGAGACAGGGTCTCATTATGCAGTTCAGGCTGGCCTTGAGCTCACTTTGTAGCCCAGGCTGGTCTCAAACTCATAACCATCCTCCTGCCTCAGCCTCCCGAGTGCTGGGATTATAGGCATGCACCACCACGCCCGGCCTATGATTTACTGCTGAGAGTGGTGCTAGAAATCTTCCTGGGAGAACTCAACTGGTGATGTTCTGGGAACTCTGCTACAGACCTGGTGGGGTGAGTCTGTCTGTCTGTCTGTCTGCAGGGCTGAGGCTGCTGCCTGCCCTCTTCCCTGTGAAAACGAGTGCCTCCCAAGCAGACTGAGGGAGCAGCCTGGCTCTGAGGGTTACTTCAGCCTGCTGGATACCTCTATCTGCCATTTGCTTGGGGGAAGGGGAGCTGCAGAGAGTAAGAAGTACCTTCCTATAATTACAGATGACCCGAGGAGCCCAGAAGCATCTCCAGCACCAGAGGCCAGGGGAGCCCAGGCTCCTCAGATCCTCCCTTATCTGCAGAAAGGTGCTGCTTTACACTCGCTGGTCCCTTGGGAATGGCCTGAGGGGCGTGCCCAAGCCAAGGAGGGGCAGGGAGGACACCAGGGTCAGCCATCACCAACTGCCACCCGGCCTTTACAAACAGCCTCACCCTGGGGGCCTCAATTTCCTTGTCTGTAAAGTGAGAAGGAGAAGCAGGTGATAACCGAGTCCCTTTGGGATTAAAATTAATCTTACATATTTTTTCTAGGAGGCCTCAGGTGTCTCAGATGTCTTTGGCCAAGTTTTGGAAGCCTAATCTCTACAGGTCAGAGGTGAGGGAGGCTTGTTTGCCGGGAGCCTCTCCCTCTAGGGGAGGTGAAGGGTAACTGCCGGGACACTGGGGAGGTCAGGGAGCTGCTGCTCCTCCACTCTCCCCTCTTGGACTGCCCACCCCCAGCGTCTGTCCTGACGGGGCAGATAGATGTCCTGCAGAGCGCTTGGTCCTGGGCCAGGAGCTGACACACCGCAGCTGTGGGGTCTTGGACAAGCTGCGCTCCTTCTGAGCCTCATCTGATGAGGGCTTCCGGTCCTCATGGTCGAGAAGTTCAAGGCGACAGTGAAATGAGCAGCACAGGGGCCAGGAAGGGTGCTCTGGCTCTGGTAATGCAAATCCTCCCCGCCCCTCAGCTGCAGAATCACAGCAGCGCCTTTGAGATCCCCTGGGCCCCATTTCTGTTTTCCGGAGCCCAGATGTCCTCATTGCCCAGCCTGCCATTCAACCTGGAGCTCTGGCCAACTCCACAGCATCTCGCTTTGCTAGGGAAGAGACGCTGGTGGTGCTGGCATCAGGAGCCAGGACTGGCAGAGGGCAGGCGGAACTTTGCAGGGACACTTCTTCCCTTCCTTATCAGTGTTTTTTATAACAACTTGGAATGCTGGCCCAAGATTTTTTCCCCCTGCAGTACCGGGGAGTGAACCTAGGGTCTTCACACTGAGTTACATCCTCAGCCCTTGTTTTGGGGGTGGAGTTTGAGACACAGTCTCACTATGTAGTCCAGGCTGGCCTTGAATTCATGGTAAGCCTCCTGCCTCAGCCTCCCAAGTGCTGGGATTACAGGTGTGCGCCACTACCCCAGCTGGCCCAAGAATTTTGATCTTATACTTCATGTAAAGTTCAGGCATAAAGTTGCTTAGCGTCCAGGGGAGGTCTTATCTCCCAGACAAGGTCCTCACTGTGTGCCAGGCCCAGGGCAGCAGTGGGGACGCAGATGGGTTTATGGTGCTGCAGGCAGGATGAGAATTAAAAACGTCAGCATGGGTTTGGAGGGAGCCCAGAGAGCAGGCAGTCGGATGGATGATAGGGCTCCAGGGAAGTAGGAAGAAACCAGCCAGCTTCCTGGAAAAAAAATCTGAACTCTGTTTTCAGGGGAGTAAGGTGCAGGGCAAAGGAAGGGAATGGCCGGTGAGAGAACAGCCTTCACAAAGGCAGCGAGTGAGCAACCATGAACAGTGACGCAGAAAGGTGCACGCAAGGCATGGTGATGACCAACACGGGCCGGGAAGATAAAGACGAGCCAGATAGACTCCACCTGCGGGGGAATGAGGCGGGGACAGCCCACTTTGACGCAGAGGCCAGACAGGCATGAGATGCCTGCTCTTGGTGCTAACATTCCTCTAATAAAGTCTCCTCTATCTGCGCAGACAGCTTTCTGCAGCCTTCCTGGTTTAGGCTGGCGGCTGGTTGTCCCTCTCGGATTATTTTCAGGCCTGTGTATGCCACAGAGAGGAAGGGGGCAACCACAGTGGGGACCACTCTCCAGTCCTGCGGCAGCAGCTCCATGTCAGTTAGCAGGAGACAGGGCTGGGGACCAACAGCCGCTCTCCAACACGCTTTTCCGGTCTTCCAGTGTGGCATGGGTTCGGTCTGCCTGGCGCTGCTGGCGGGGGTTCCCTCAGGAAGCTGCAAACGCAGGGATACTTCAGAAGCTCTGGTCCCTGCCGACCAGGCGCTCTCAGTTTGGGGTTCCCATCAGGCCCCGTCGTTCAGCTGCTCCCTGATCTTTCCCCTGCAAACGTACCTCTGGAGCCACCCTATCAGCTTCGGGCTGTGCGGGGGAACTTGGTGGACCCTGCCAAGAGGTGCCCTGAGCTTGCTCCTGAAAGTCAAGGCCTAGTTTCAGTGGGCCGAGGCAGGAGGGTTGCCGGGCAAGTCCTCCTTGAACACCTGTGCCCTGGGGGCTTGGATGTCATCTCTGGAAATCTTCTTGATGGTCTTGTTCACAAACGGGGGCACAGAACTTCGAACAGCAGCCACAGACACAGCAGCACCAGAAGGGGACCCAGGTCTCTCTGCCCTGGACGTTTTCTTTCTTTCCCTTCTTGCTGCTGCCTTCGAGGAGCAGCTGGGCAGAGAAAGACGCCAACTCTTCGCCAGCGTCTTGGCATGGCTGAGTCTCACCTCAGAGGGATCAATTCAACCAGAGTCTCTGGACTCAGGCCAGACCTACGTGTCATTTGGGGCTCCGCAGATGACTGCGGTGGGCAACCCCGGGCTGCAACGCATTGCTTGCTGCGACCGCAGGCTGCACGTCGCCCCCTCCAGGGCTCTTCAGGTGCATCTTTCACAGCTAGACCCTGCTCAGGAAACCAAAACTCAAAACCGGGGCTGGCTAATTCTCCTTCCCTTGTGCACAGAGCCTGGGGAGGGGCCCGGGGGCTCCAGCCCTGCCCGCCCCGCTCAGGTGCGCGAGGCGCAGCAGGAAGCCGCCCCCCTGCGGGCGCGCGCTGCGCTGGGCTGTTGTTGCGCCATCTGCGGCCCCGGGCTTTCGTAACCGAATCCTGGGACGGCCCAGAGGCTCTCTGGCGAGTTCCTCAAATGTCTTCCTGCGCTGTTTCCAGGACGGTCCGCTGCTCTGAGTCATGTGCAAGTGGGAAGTCGCGCTGACACCGAGCGGGGCCGGAGCCGGCCGGGCCGAGCGCGGCGCGGAGCCGAGGGCCTCGCAGTGAGCGCTCGGAGCGGAGCCAGTGCGGCT
>NW_004955545.1:933138-968864 GCF_000276665.1 Chinchilla lanigera
CTGCTGGCCGCCCTGCTCGCCGCGCCGGGGGAGGCGTGGGTTTGCTCCGCGCCGGGTAAGGGCTCCGCGCGCCGCCGGGGGACCGGGCAGCTGCTGGGTGGGCGAAGCCACGGGGCGGCCGAAGACAGCGGGGAGGCTGGAAGGAGGACGAGCGCTGTGACAGGGTGGCCGGGGACAGGTGCGGGCGCCGCAGCCTTGTCCTGCGCCTTTGCCCACGCCCTCCCCGCGCGCGTCTGACCTGCGTGCCGCTACTGCTGAGTACTGGACGAGGCGCGTTCTCAGAAGCCCGACTTTCTCGTGACTCCCTCCCAGGATCTCCCCTACCCACGTCCCTCCAGGGCTGCACCCCGGTTACTCTACGGTAAGAGGAGGTGACCCAGAGGGCGCTCCGAGCCGGGCATCGCTCTCTTTTGGGGTGTCCTTTGTAACAGCGCCCCTCTCCGTCGTCCGCCCGAGTGGGGGCACCTCGCTTGGTTCCTCCCTGTCCCTCTGGGGCTGTACGAGTGCAGGGCTTGATTGCCCCTTCTGTGAAGGCGCTGACATCATGGGCGCTGAGTCACGGAATTTCCAGCCGCACGCGAGCAGCAGCACAGCCAAGCCGAGTGTCCCGGTCCTGGGACTTCAGCTGGGTGGGCAGCGAGAGATTGGGCCCTGCTGGGGCTGGGCAGCTCTGGACGCCCCTTTGGGCCAGAGAGAGCGGAAAGGTTCAAGGCAGGGCTACTCTGCTCCTGTGGCCTGTGCCCTGCCTGGCCTCCTGGCCTTTCTGTGAGCTCTGGCTGTCCGCCCAGTCGCCTGTCTAGTGTCTCCTGTGGAAGAACTGGGCAGCTGCTTGCTTCTCCAGAGATTTATTTTAGGGTCTGAGGGCTTTGAGGACACAGCAGAACACCAAGGGGTAGTGGGCAGGCTCTGGATCCCGTGGCTGGGGAGGCCTTGGCTCTGGCTTTCCCTGCTGCGACCTTGCTGTGCTCCTGGGTGAACACCCAGTCCCGTAGCTCTCTTCCCAAGCGTTCCTGCCATAGGTAGAGTTGGGCTGGCGCGCTCCTGTCTCTTTGCTTTCTGGGTGGCTGTGGTACCTGAGCTTGCAAGAGAAAAGGACCCGCCAGAAACTGTGTGGTTGACTGAGAATAACTGGGCTTTGATTGATTGTTGGTTGGGAACTGAGCTTTGATTGAAAATGGGGTTTTCTAATTCTCTGCTAGATCTACATAAAACTTTACAAGAAGAGATAGAAGTTCCCAGAAGTTGGGACGGAGGCCCACCCCTCCCTTTGCTCTATGCTCCATGTGGTCCTAAGTCTCCCAAATGCTGAACTAGACCAGCAGGCGGAGCGGAGGATGTTTGGGGACAAGCTGAGAGTCACCCTGGGCCAGAAGATCCTGGGGCAGAAGAGCCTGGGGGAGGGAAGGTGGGGTCGGAGAGATGTGGGAAGGGCAGAGACCTCAGGCTACCTGCCCCAGGAGGTTCGAGCCTTTCCTTTTACTGTTGAGTGGCCGCAAGGCCCTTTGAACACAGTTGGTGGTAGACGGTTCTGTTTCCCTGGTGCTCAGAGAGGACAGGCCAGGGGGTCTCATGATCTGGACAGCTTGTTAAAGGCAGAACTGAGAGTTGGGGAGGAAGTGAAAGCCTGCAGGGTTCAGAAGGAAAATGCAGAGAAGTTAGAACAGCACAGCGCCCTTCCCACACCCACACAGGCTCAGGCACCACCTGGAGAGTAGAAAGAAAGAAATCGCACAGGAAGCATGGAGCGAGTGACTGTCTCCGTTTAGAGAAGTGAGAGGCAGAGGGGTGCCGAGGCTGGCGCCGGCCTAGAGGCAAAGCACAGGGCTCTCCCCGTTGTGGGCTCTCAGTGCCCCGGCCATGCTGCTCCCAGTGCTGGCGCTGCCGGGATGCCCAGAGGAGTCTTTGCCCCTCGGGTCCCAGACTAGCTGGGACTTGGGCTTCTTCCAGCCCCAGCATTCTAGGTGCCAGGCGAGGAAGGCCTGGACACAGCAGTTCAAGTTCCTTCTTGTTTCTGCAATGCAAGAAAATACCCCACACAGGCGGATAGATCTCTGAGTATCTCAGAAAATCCAGCTGCACTTCTGAATTTCCCCTTAGGGCAACCTCTCACGGCCCTAAAAGCCTACCTGCATTCCCAAGCCTCACCCCAAATCGGTATTTCTTAGGACAGTTCTGGGTCTGGCACGACTTTAGTGTGTGTGTTGGAGTAGGTAGTGTCTTAGTAAAGATGCTGATTCTTGGCCCTACCCCAGATTTATTAAATATGAGTATCAGGGAGCAAGTTCTGCTATTTTTATCTTTTTTTTTTTTTTGGTCTGAGACAGGGTCTCGCTATGCAGTTCAGGCTGGCCTTGAGCTCACTTTGTAGCCCGGATTGGTCTCAAACTCCCAACGATCCTGCTGCCTCAGCCTCTCGAGTGCTGGGATTACAGGTGTGTGCCACCACGCCTGATCAATTTTTATCTTTTAAGAAATTACCCGTAGTCATCAGGCAGAGTGGTGTAAGTCTGTCATCTTAGCACTCTGGGAGGCTGAGGCAGGAGGATTGCAGCAAGTCCCAGCCCAACCAATTTAGCAACTTATCAAGACCATCTCTTGAAATACAGTATAAAAAAGGAGCTGGGGATGTAGCTGAATACAAAGGCCCTGGGTTCACTCCCTAGTACTGAAAAAAGAAATACAAAAATAGAGCAAAATCCTGGCCTCTCAGGATTCTTAAGTGCTGTCCGGGGAAGACATCTGCCCCAGCAGCGTGACTGAGGAACAGAATGAAGGTTTTCTCCGCACTTGCCCAGGCTCATGATTGCCAGAGGTCTCTCCCTGCGTTGATTCTGCCCCTTGTTCATTCAGTGCCGTAGACATTTATGAAGTCTCATTAAAGCCCAGCAGGCCACGCAGATTCCCCTGTCAAAGGGGCTTGGAGACGGTCAAGTGTAAATCCTGAGATGGGCCCAGAAAACCTTGTCTCCCTGCCCGGCCCTCTTACTTTGGGCTGCCCGGGGGACCGACGGCCGAGGGTGGGGTTCGTGAGGGAAGGGCTCTGGTGCAGGGCAGATTCCAGGGGAGACTGCGCCCCTTGCCTGGACCTTCAGGAGCTCAGGTTCATGAGCACGCTGCTCTGAGTGGTCCCCTGCCCTCTTCTCGCCTTGTCCCTGCCCCTCTAGGCTGGTACACCCCACACCAGCAGCAAGAACTCTCCCAGGTGCCGAGCGAATGCATGGCCAGTGACTGGGAAGTTCTTCCAGGAGGCGCTGGTGGAGGGGCTGAGTAGCTTCTTCTGAGGCTTTTGCTGCCTCTTGATCCCGCTCCTGCTTCTGTTCTCCGGCTGAGGCCAGTTTAAGAGTTCAAGCAATGGGGCGGCTTTGGAGCCAGACAGATCTCAGCCCCATCCTGCCATGTAAAAATGATGTGTCCTCGGGCAAGCAATTCGATTTTCTGAGACTCAGTGTCCTCATCCAAAACTCTAAAAAATACGCAGTTGGCCTTCTGTGTCCGCGGGTTCCACATCCAGGGATTTCACCGAGCAGAGTAAAGGCGTGGGGAGAAGACATGCGTTTGCACTGAAGCTGGGCAAGCTTTTTCACTGTTCCCTAGACAAGACAGAGGAGTAGCTATTTACACTGTGCAATACAAGGTGTTTTTTTGTTTTTGTTTTTGTTTTGTTTGTTTTAGAGACAGGGTTTTACTATGTAGTCCAGGCTGGTTTTGAACTCACTATGTAGCCTAGGCTGGCATCAAATTCTCAGTGATCCTCCTGCCTCAGCCTCCTAAGTGCTGCGATTACAGGTGTGATTACTGGATTACCACCATGCCTGGCTTACTAGGTGTTGTACATGTGTAACCGAGGTGTGACTTACAGTATATAGGAGGATGCACATGGGTTACACACAAACACTTTGTTTTGTGTTTTGAGACAGGATCTTGATATGCAGCTCAGGCTGTCTTTGAACTCACTATGTAGCGCAGGCTGGCCTCAAACTTGTGGTGATGCTCCTGCCTCAGCCTCCTGAGAGCTGGGATGACAGGCATGCACCACCATGCCTTGCCCCACTTTGTCATTTATGAGACTTGAGCACCCTCTGATTTGGGGATCGGGGCTGTCTTGGAACCAGTGAAGACCCTGGGATGACTATGCTTCCCCACAGGGTGGTTGCAAGGATTCAGCGGCTGAGTAAGGCACTGAGCAGGTGTTGACAAAAGTCCCTAGTGCCCAGCAAGTACTTAAATAAGCATAGTTAATCATTCATTCATTCCAAAAGTCTATTTTGATCTCTCTGTTGCGGGCGCTATTCTAAGAGCTCAGACATAGTGGTGACTAAAACGGACAGAAATCTCTGGCTTATTGGAGGTTCCCTCTAGTGGGGGACAACAGGATGTGGGGAGTGTGAGAATAGTGGGGAGGGGGAGATGAAGTAGGGAGAGAGATTAGCAGTGTTCGTGTGTGTGTGTGTGTGTGTGTGTGTGTGTGTGTTAGCGCTGTAATGTAGAATTGGTATTTTAGAACTGCCTCACTGAGAAGGTACTACTTGAGTGAAGACTTGAAGGAAATATGGAAATATTAAAAGAATCTGTGTATTCTCACCTGGGGAAGGAAAACTCCTACCTCCTCCCTAATAATCTATCAAGCCAGAGCCTGTCACATTCCAGGGCAGAGGGCTCCATGGGGACACAGCTGTCCCCTGCCCTGAAGCGAGGGCCTGTCTCTGAGGAGAGACAGCAGCGGAATGGGAAGTGCTGAATGTCAGGCCATGAACTACAGGCGAGGGCTGGAGGGAGGGCGAGGAAGGCAGAGAAAGGCCTTAGGCCTCAGATTCCAGCTAGGCCACGTCCCCAGCGGTTCATCTGTGTGCCTGACCCACTCCTCTTGAGATCTAGGACATCAGATCTGCCTGGGGTCTGGGCTCAGGCTTGACTGTAGGCCGAACCTCAGCGGCCTCCACCAGTCCCGCCTGTCCCTTGCCAGCTCTGTCCCTTGCCTGTGTCCCTGGGTTTGCACCATGAGGCCCGGTATCCAGGCTGCCTTCCCAGCACTGGTTCTGGGACCCAGCTCCCCCTTCACCTCTCCACCTCCTTCCCAGAAAGCAGCCTTTGGTCTCCCTTGTCTGTTTGCACTTATTGAGCGCCAGCCATGTGCAGGGAGCCGTGCCAGGGCCCTTGCATGTGTGAGCTCCCTCACTGTCCCTCAGCCTCAGGGGATCGGTGCCGGCCCCTGCTGGGTGGGGTGGGTTGCATAGTGGCTTGTCCGTTGCAGGGGAGGCCCAGGGTCAGGTTGGGACATCTGGAAACTGAGATCAGACATCCAGGAGATGATGCTGAGAAGCTGCACTGGGAGTCAGGAGCCTGGAGCTGCGGACTCAGCCCGACAGTGAGCTTGGGAGTCGCAGTGTGTAACAAGTGGATGGTATTTAAGTCCACGGAGCTGCAGAGATCACCTGAGGTTAGAAGAACGGAGGAAAGAGCCCAGGGCCTGAGCTGGGCCACCAGGCCCTTCCAAGGCTGGAGGTGGGGATGGCTGAGAATTGGAGGCTGGGAAATGGGGTGGGGGGAATCAGGAGCGTTGGTGTCCTGGGAATGCAGGGGGACAGCCGGTCCCAGGAGAGAGAACCGTCATCAACAAACACCGCTGAGAGGTCCGGCGAGAGGACTGCCTGAGTTCGATCGGTGTAGCCGTTGGTGGTGACCTTGATCTGAGGTGCTGCGGTGGAATGGTGGTGGACAGCAGGCGTGGGCGACTCTTTGAGGAGGTCAGCTGCAAAGGGAGCAGCAAAATGATGTCCGTCCGCAAAAGGGTGTCACACTTTAATTTAAATTAAAAGTTTAATTTTAATGAAAACTTTTTTTGGTTTTTGTTTTTTGAGACAGGTTTTTGTTTTTTCAGGCTGACCTTCAACTCACTACGTAGCCCAGGCTGGCTTCTAGCTTGAAGCAATCTCACTGCCTCAGTCTCTTGAGTATTGAGATCACAGGTGTGCGCCACCAACAAAAAACAGTAGTTTTTAAAAGATGTGTGAAATATCAGCATGTTTATGTGCTGATGGAAAGGTTCTACTAGAGACCAAAGACACTGACAGGAGAGGTGAGAGTCACTGAAGCAATATCCTTGAGTAGGTGAGAGGAAACAGGCTCAGAGAGGTTCAGTAACCAGCTCAAGATCACACAGCAAGAAAGTAGCAGACCAGGATCTGAGCTTGTTCTTTCTGTTCCGCCACATGTGTTGTCAACAGCCCCAGCCCTTCCCAGGGCACAGGGACATCAAGATCATCTCTCTCCCTGTGTCCTCATTGGAGATGCACCGACGCTGTGTTGTTTGTGTGACCAGGGCAGCCCTCCCCTGGCCCAGGAAGTGCCTGCTGCCTTCTCTCAGGTACTGAAGGGTACTGAAGGCCAGCGTGCATGTTTGAGCTTGGCCCGTGGGCCCCTCGGTCTCCCGCCTGCCCTTGTACCCATTGTTACCACTTTTGGGCAGGGCTGACCCCATCTACCCATCACTATGTGACGTTTCTGCCTCTCCAAGAGGCGAGTTGGGGAGCAGAGTGAAAACAGCTTTGGCGTTAGGTCATGCAGGGCTCCTCTTTGCTGTCCCCCTGAGCAGCCAGGGGACCTTCGGGAGAGTTGCTGCAGCCTTTCCGCTGTACCTCCTACGGCCGTGATGAACAGAAGTGGGTGTCTGACGCATGTTATGCATCCTAAGGGACTGTATTACCGGGAGGAGGGGAGGCTATAGTTAGAGACGTGTCCCAGGAAAGGGCAAAGGGATACCAATGCAGTGGGAATAAGAAGTACAACCATTCACATTTTTTGAGAGATTATGTATGTTCCCGGAGCACTGCTAAGATTCCTTACATTAATTATCCAGTATAATTCTCACAACAACTCATTTTTTTGTTTTTTCTTATGGTACTAGGGATTGAAGCCAGGGCCTTTGCCTTGATATACATGCCCAGCCATCGTAAAAAGTCTTTTGAAACTAGGCCTCAAACTTTCACTCATAGGTTGGTTTGAACTTTCAGTCTTCCTTTCTCAGCCTCCCAGAGGGCTGGGGTGAGAGGTGTGCACCACCACACCCGACTCACAACAGCATTTAAAAGTAGATGCGGTTATTATTTCCATTATAGAGATGGAAAAAGCAAGGCCAGAGAGGTGAAAAGATGAGCTGTCACACAGCTGGTGAGTGACTGAGCTAGGGCTGGAACTCTGGTGTGTCTGGATTTGAACTCTAGGTTGCCCTCGACTAGGAAATAGTTCATTTGTTTTTATTGTTTACAGGAGCTCTTACTATATTAAGGAATCTAGTCTTTACGATATGAGTTGTATTTATCTAGGTTATCATTTGTCTTCTGACTTTTTCTGGTAGTATGGGTGGATTTTTGTCAAACAGATTTTTTTAAACTGTTGGTGCATATATGGCTTTGTGGTTTTGTCATACCTAAGATCTTCCTCATGCCAATATTACATGAAAAGATTCTCCTTTTTCTTGTACTTTTAAGAGTATAAATATTTGATTCATTTCAAATGTATTAAGGAGTGAGGTATGAAGTCTCTAGCCTCAGCTTTCTTCTTTTTTCCAGTTATTACCTGACATTCCTTTACAGTTTATTGAGCAAGCCACCTTTCTCTCACTGATGTTTTTTATTTTTGTGAGGGGTTGTTTTATATTTTGAGAAAGGGTCTTGCTAGGTTGTTTGGGCTGGCCTTGACCTTGCTATGTAGCCTAGGCTGGCCTTGAATCAGGGATTCTCCTGTCCAGGCTCGCAAGGGCTGGGATTGTAAGTATGCACCTCTGTCCCCAGATCCTTCACTTATTTTAAAACTTACCTTTTAGTCTTTTGTTTTGTTTTGTTTTTGTTGTTTTTTTTTTCCGGTACCGGGAATGAAACGCACGACCTCACGCTTGCCAGGCAAGCGCTGTGCCGCTGAGCTAAATCCCCAGCTCCCAAACTTACCTTTTAAATCAACTGTATTGCTGTATACTTGGGTTTACGCTACCACTTTGCCTATGAGTAGCTAAAAGCACAAATTTTGAGGCTTAATTCCCTGAGTTTGAATCCAGGCTCACCCCTAATTAGCTGTGTAGCCCCAGCCCCCTCTTTCATCACACAGTCTCTTGGGGGAGATTTAGTTACTTAATCCATGTAACATACATGGAATAATCCCGTGATGTAGTGAGTACTGTGTAAGCTGCTTTTTAAAGAAAGAATAGCGGTAAAGTACATATAACATGACATTTATCATCTTAGTATATGTGCTGCTGGAGCAAGCATGAGATCTGTCATCTTACCCATTTGAAAGTATACAGCCTGGCACTGCAGACTAAGCTATTTTGTGGACGGTGCAAGCACTGTTTAGTTATTGTAGCTTTATAATATACTTTTTATAATATATTTATAAAAGTTTGGAAGGACTAATCCTCCTCTCGTCTCTCTGCTTCTTCAAATGTCCTTGGCCATCTTTGCTTGTTTACTTTTCTATTTGAACTTTAGAATCAACTTGCTTAGTTAAAACAAGAAGTCCTGTTAGTATTTTTATTACTATAAAGTAAACTTTAGGGATTAGTTGGGGGAGTATTGACGTGCTTATGATGCTGGGTCTTCCTATCTTGGAACAGAACCCCCGAGGCTTGATGGGGTTTATTTCTAAGGGAGGATGGGCTGTGGCAGGCGACCCCAGCACCCAGGTTCCCCTGAAGGCAGAGCCCCTTCCATCGCTGTTCAGAGCTGCCCTCTTCACAGGATGTGGAGTGAACTCCACATGTGTGTGTGTGTACATAAACTCAAGGCATGTCGGGGCCAGTAGGGGGAAGGCAGGGGTGGGGACGTTGGAGCCTGTTTCCAGATGGCAGTGTATCTTGCCCCGTGGGACAGAATAATCAGCAGAAATCTGATTACTGAAAGCTCCATGAACCTTTAGTCTCCACCTATCCTAGAACCGCAGGAGCCCGCTTGGTGGAGGGGCGGCTGTTCCCTGTCCGACTGGGTGGGGCGCAGAAGGTGGGGGAGGGGAGGGGTCGGCAGATATGTTTTGGGATGGGAGGGCAATGTATATTGGGGTGCTTCTTCCTGCCTCCTCTTCCCACCTCCCAGAAACATGTGAAGGCCCTGACAGTGGGCCTGGCTCCTGGTTAAACTCCAAGGCCGAATTCACAGAGGGGAAGGCCAGCCCCTTTGTGTTGCGCCCAGAGCCCAGTGATCCTCTCCTGGCTATGGGTCAGCTGGTGGTGCTGCTTCTGGGCCCCGGCTCTCCTCATCTCCTAAGGGGAGGGTGGGCCTGAACAGAGCACCGTTATCTCCACACCTGCTCCCTGGCTGCCGGCCCTCCCCTCGGCCTCCTTCTGGACCGGCGTCAGGTGCTCCATCTGGGGAGCAGAGGCCTCTTCTCAGGCCCACCTCAGCCCTGCCTTGGGCCCTGGGTGTCTTAGTCCGCTCCTGGGCTAGGTGGGGGTGGCGAGCTCATTGTGTCCTCAGATCCCTTTGCTGCCAACTCCTTTATGGGTCAGATCTTGGCCCAGGGCCGTGTCATTGTCTCTGAGGCTGCCAGGAGAGAATTGAATGCTTTTCTCTGAGGAGCTGGTCCCCTGCGTGGCTCCGAGTCAGCACCCAGCCTCGCCCCAACATGGGGCCAAAGGAACCTCCTACCCAGGCCTCGCTCCAACCATGCACAGTCCGGGGTGTGGATAAAGAGGAGGCCGAGCCAAGGTAAATACTGACTCTGCCAAACACAAGACAAATACACACAGGTACAGATGTACAAACACACTCGTGGGTGGGGTTCTGCCAGCAGAAGCCATTAGTCTGAGAAGAGGAGTTTGGACAAGGTTGGCTGGCAGCGGGTTTCTTAGAGAAAGCAGCAGGGGCCACCAGTCAGAGCCTGGGAGTCGGCCAGTTACAGCCCCAGCCTCGCCTATCCTAAGTGGTGGCCTTGGGGGGTGTTAGGAAGAAGAGAAGGGGCCCAGGTGGCGGCACAGCCTTGGGGGAAGTCAGATGGGGACCCTAGGTGGGGAGTCCTTTAGGCTACACCTGCTGTTGGCATAGGGCAGAGGAAGACAGCTCAAGGGGTGCCACCAGACTCCAGAGAGACCCTGCAGTCCCACAGTGTGCCAGGCTGTGATAGGGAGGTGCCCCTTACTCAGACCCCAACCTCAGGTTCCTTTGCCCAGGCCTCTGCGCAGGTGTGAGAAGAGCACAGAAGGGGAGAGGGAATCCAGAGGGGAAGGTGGTGAGCAGCCGGAAGAGAGCAGCAGGGCCGGACGACCTCCCACTCACGCACTGTGTGAGCTTGGGCCAGTACCTTAACTTCTGTGACTTCTTGGCCTCAGCTGGGCAGTAGGGGCAGGCAGGACTCCTCTAGCAGGGCTGCTCTGTGGGCAGCAGAGAGGGCCTGGGGAGGTGCCCAGGTGAGGGTTATGACTGTTAGCACATCAAAAGTCAGAGACTTCTTTCTTTTGATTTTTTTCTTGAGGGGGTTTCACTATGTAGCCCCGGCTAGTCCCGAACTCAGTGATTCTCCTGCCTCAGCCTCCTGAAAGCTGGGACCTCCTGAGCCTCCTAAGGGCTGGGACTACTACATGGTGCTCCACCATGCCTGGCCAGAGACGGGTTTCCAGAGAAGTAACGGAGAACACTGGGGACCTGTCCCAGTCGCCCGCTGGGGCCAAAGTCTGCATCTGTTTTGAACATGCGGTACCCACATTATCCCGCAACCTCTTGACATGCATCTCGTTCAGAGCAGGCGCTTTAGTGCCCCCTTTGGCCTCTGCAACCTGAGAAGCTGGGGCCTTCCTGGGGTGCCAGCTGGCCCTGTGTCCCTGCTCAGAAGTGGGGCAGTGGGATGGGATTAACAGGCATAAGTTAAGCCCATGTCCTCAGGGGCAGGCCGGGCGGCTCGCTCACCACTTACATAAGTGGGGCCAGGAAGCTGAACTTGTTTTTGCTGGCAAGAGCAACATTGTGCTGCAAGAGGATTGAGAAACACGTGTCTCTGTGTGGATGTTTTTCTCTGATTATTGACATTTGTGACATTACATGAAGAGAGGAAAAAGGAGACCAGCAGAACTATTTGGTTCACTGGCACCCAACCTGAAGTCCTAACGAGGAAGAACCCGCTTTCCAGAGCTGGGCCAAAAAGTCTCTGCTCAAAGGGTGTCTGGGCCATGGGGACTGGGATTCCTCAGGCCGCAGCACAGGGGCTGTAGGATTGCTTATTGGAATTCATAGGACCTGAACTCTGGTGCAAGTTTTCCTCCCCCAGAGCTCCCCAGGAAGAGGGAAGCATTTGTCTGAGGGTCTTGGGATGAGCCAGCCACACCCCTCTCCCCACATCACCCACTACTGAAACAAGAAGCCCACGGACCAAGGAGGGGGACAGGCACGGGCTGCAGTGATGGCCCCAAAAGGCTGAGCAGTTGCTGAAAGGCAGATGCTAAGGTGTGGGCTCTTGGCTAAGTTTCTTCATGTATAGGGCTCACCTCGCCCTGCTCCTGAGCTTGCTGTGCGTGTCTGCTGGGCTGGCACGAGTGCGGCGGCTACTAGGACTCATCTCCCAGGAAGGAGTGGCCCCAGGAGTGCCTGCTCCCTGCTCCTCACAGAATCTCTTTCCTTTAGCCTTCTCTTCCTGCAGGGCCAACTTTGGGAGATGCTGGCAGACTCCCAGGAAACACAGGTACAAGGACAGATGGGAAGAGTGGAGGTGAGCCCAAGGGTGCAGAGTCCAGTGGGTTAATTCAAGGATGGGCCGGGCACCTCTGCCTGAAGGTGTCTCTGTAGCTGCTTGTCTGGAGAAATCCATCCTATCCCGGTGCTCCTTACACCCTGCCCCCATCTGTAATAACTTGGACAGACCCAGGTGACGTAGCATCTTCGTTTTAAGCATGTAAGAATGTAAGAATGTTTGCACGTGTTGGTGTGCCCGGCCAGAGGCTCCCAGTCCAGGAGACAGGACTGGTAGGTACCAACCGTCTGCAATGCACTGGTCTCCTCCCCACCTTCTCCCTACCTGTGCTTATCTCGTTTCACCTCTGCAGAACTCAGTGGGGGAATGTACAGCTATCTGAGTTCAGGTCACCTTGATATAGATGTTCCTGATATACTGAGAGAGACAAGAGGAGGGATAACTCACTGTAAAATGTGGCCAGGCATGGTGCCTCAGGCGTGTAATCCCAGCACTCAGGAGGCTGAGGCAAGAAGGTCATTGTGAGTTCAAAGCTAGCCTGGGCTACATAGTGAGACCCTGTTTTCCAAAAAAAAAAAAAAAAAAAAAAAACAAAAAGGAAAGGGCATCTACAGTCTGTGAGTCTTCTTGGTTCCTGCCAAGGGCAATGCCAGCTGCAGGGAAGCAGGACCCTTCATCCTAGGGACCCAGGAAGAAATGTAGACTCTGGTGAGGAGAAAAGCACATCCTCTGGGACTGAGATCAGCAGAGGAGGCAGTCGAGGCCCTGATGACAGTGTCCTGGGAGCGCCTCCCACCCCTCAAATGCACTCGATGTCTGCTTTGGCCGCAGTAGAGTCACTGACTAACTGGGTGGGGCTGGGCTGCCCAAATGTCTCGCCTCGCTTTGTTTATTAATCAGGGCACATCTCGGAGCAGGAGGCAGATTGGCAGAGAGGAAGCAGCTCTGCGTCACCACTGGGCTGCACAGATCTATTCCTGGCCCTGCCTGGCATGCACAGGCAGCTGTGGGCATGTCACCAGTGCTGCCAGAGCCACTTGCCCTCTAGGGATGAAGGGGTCGGGCTGACTGAGGCCCCTGCGGCCCACTCCTGTCCTTTAGCACCCCATTACCCCAAATCATTGGCTCTCAGGGGGGCAGGAAGCACCGCTGCTTACCTCAGACCATGTCCATCTTGAGGTGTATATCTTTGTGTTTGTTCTCTTTTGAGACAGGTCTCACTATATAGTCCAGTCTGGCCTCAAACTCTCTGTAAACCTGCCTCAGCCTCCCAAGTGCTGGGATTGCCTGTGTGTGCCACTGTGTGGAATATAGGCTTAACTATACTTTTATTTTTCCCATTTCCATCATAAGCATAATATACATGACCTGCAGAAAAATCTAAAAATTACAGAAAAGCTGGATGCAGTGGCATCCAATCCTGGCTACTTGGGAAGCTGAGTCAGGAGGGTCAGGAGTTCAGGACCAGCCTGGGCAACATAAGGAGGCTGGTCTCAGGAAAGAAATAAAAACTACACAGAGATAGAAGAATGGGAATCACCTGTAGTGCCCCCATTGGAAGAGGAGCACACGGTCCTGGGAGGGCAGTTCTGTGCACACCACCTCCTGCTCTCCAGCACTGTGGCTCTGAGCTGGATCAAGAGACAGAGGGTGTGTGGTGGAGGGTGGTGGGCGCTGCCTGCTCTGAATTGAGCTGATTTCTCACGGTCTCCCCTCTCTGAGCATTTCTTTCGATCATTCCGCATCCAGTCTTTTAAAGTCGACATGGGATTGAATACAGGTTCCAGAAGAAATATGTTTTGAAGTAGGGCCGTGACCATCAATTCTTGCCAATGGGTGGTTTGTAATTAATCATTCCCTATTAGAAAGAAAAAAAAAAAATCAGTGACTCAGTTTGAGAGTCAGAAAACCATTACTCAAGTTCCTTGGCAGAGGAAATGGCCATTATGTTGCTCCCTGCAGCTCTGCTTTTGTGGAAGAGGAAAAAAAAGTCTTTTCATTTGGTGTTTCCCTGAGCTGCCGCAATGCTTTGGCCATTGTCAGCGAGTGCAGGCACAAACAGGCTCTGCCATTGTCCAGTGGTCACTGGGTGTGCAAGAGCTTCCATCCAGCTGGCGCGGGGGAACGGCCGTGGTGCCTTTGCCCTGGAGCCGGCAACGGCAGGAGAGGACGAGAGAGCTCCCTTTGGCTCCAGACTCCTCCCTGCCTCCTCTGTGTCTCTTACCTTGAAACCTGCTCTGGTCCCCAGGCAGGGCCTGCCCATCACACACCACCAGGGCCACCCCTTGGGCCACTGTGTCCCCTGGGAATGATGCTCCTGGGAGATCTTGTCCCTGTGGCTATCTCTCAGGTGCCCTTGATTAAACAAGCATGTATTAAGCATCTACTGAGCTATCTGGTGCATGGCTAGAAGGAGCTTCCAGTCTTACAGGCCAGGTTGGGGTGGGGCTCAGGATAGAGTCATGCGTCACTCAATGGCAGGAACATATTCTGAGAATGTGTCATCAGGCGATCTTGCCATGTGATCGTTATAGAGTTACACCAACCTGGATGGTACAGGTCAGTTCCTTGGTGTGGCCTCTTGATTCCATGCAGAGAGATAAGAAACTGGGCCAGCATAACACGGCATGAATTTGGGGGGAGGGGACGGGGTCTCTGCTAAGTTGCCCAGGCTGACCTTGAACCTGTGATGCTCCTGCATCAGCCTCCTGAGTAGCTGGGGTTGCTGAGTAGCCTGTGCCACTACCCACAGCTAAACATTTTTTAAAATAAGAGTACGCTCTAAAAGTACATCGACACGCTTCTTATCATTATGAGATGTCATGTACTGTGCATGCATTTTCTCGCTCCTCACCATCCTTTAGTTTTTATGCTTTGGGCAGTGTCTCCAGTTCCTACAAGTTCATAATTTGTGCATGAACTGGATATCTGCTCCAGGGTGATCCTGATAGCCACTTTACGTGGTGGAAAATGGGAAAGTGAAAATGTTATTGTAGTAATTAGGAGAATGGAGAGGTCACGCTTCCCTCTGCAGAGGGACAGCAGGATGGGGGCTGGGCTGGCAAACTGCTGCCTCCATCAGGTGCTCACAGGACCTTACAGGTCAGGCGGGGCTCAGTTCTGGAGAGGGACACATGCTAAGACCAGCACTGTCACTCTTTGGGAAGCTCCAGGGGAAGTGTGCCGCAAGTTGGTAGTCGTACTCTTGGATGTGGCAGAACACTGGGAGCAGCCCCAGGTTCCCTCTGTGGGAATCACACAATGGAGTATTATAGAGCAGTGAAAATGAATGAACTCCAGCTGCATGTAATGAACCATAGACACGTATGAATGAGAAATCTCTGCCACCAAAAGACGATATAGAGACCGTTTACATCAAGTGAAGTTAAGACAAATATAGGGACCCATGGTTAGTGAACTTACTTCTTAAAGTAATTGTATAGATGGGAGGCTGGAGGCTGGGGGAGTCCAGAGGGAGTTTCAGAGGTGTCAGTGATGCTAGCTTGTTTGCTTTTCCTTCCCTGTTTTTCTTTGTTTGGTACTGGAGGTGGAACCCAGGGCCTCATGTATGCTAAGCAAGTATTCTGCCACTGATATATGTTCCCAACCCGTTTTTTGCTTTTGTATTTGTAGTCTGGGAATTAAACCCAGGGATCTCTGAGCTACAGCTCCAACCCCTTCTAATTTTTCTTTTTTTCAAGATGAGGGTTCACACAGTGACCCAGGCTAGTCTTGAATTTGTAATCCTCCTGCCTCAGCCTCCACAGCAGCTGGGATTACAGGTGTCTTCCACCATGCCTGGCTATGATGGTATGGTGCTGGTTTTTAGGTTAGTGGGAGCTCCTGAGTGTTCTGTGCTTCATAACTTTTATGAATGTGGCATTTTAATTTGCAGATCTTGAATGTTATGCAATACATTTGAGAAACAGTGCACTGCTAGAAATGTACCGTCAAAATTTGTGTATGAACCCTGCTGTAAGGAGGGCTTTTTATGATTCTTTGAAGCCTTCTGGGGACAGGAGTCTCCCTGTCACTGCTCTCAGTGAATGTGGACTTCTGGGAAGTGGCTTTGCTGAGGTAGAGGGGCTCCATTGTCCCCCACACCACCTCCCCTAGCTCCTTGGCAGCAGTGAAGTTCTCAGATTCTCCATGGGCAGGGGCTGCCCGAGGCCACGTCCCGCTTCCTCACTAGTGCCGGCTCTCAAATGCTGACTGAACGTGCCAGTGGGACCAGAGGGGCCTAAGGAACCTACTTGAACTTACCTGGCTCCGTGGCGACAGTCCTGTCCAGGGCTCTGGTGGGGAAGAGAGAAAAGCTCTAGGCTGTGGCCTGGACTTGTCTGTCCTTTCACTATCGGCCTCAGAGCAGAGGGGGTGGGGAACTCAGGCTCCTAGGCAAAACAAGGAGGAAGTTTGAAGGGCATCTGGTCGCCCAGGCAGGGCCTGACACCAGGCCTGCGCTGTCTCTGTCCTTTGATACCGTGTCCCTGTCCCAGCACCATGGCCAGTGGTGTCAGGACAGCCAGCTTCCTGGCCTCGAGGGGCTATGGCCCACCGTGGAGCTGCTGGGCTTTGCTCCGCGCTCTGAGAGCCCACTTGGATAGGATGGGTGGGAGGACAGGCTGCCAAGCATGAGATGCGGTCTTCCCAACGAGGAAGCCCTGTGGGTCAGAGAGACACACGCGCTGTCCTCAGACACAGCACAGGGAGGCAGGCCAGGCGCTCAGACAGCAGCTGGCCATTCTGAAATCTCCCACCAGGTTTACTGTTGCTGCTTTAACACATAGTGACACGTTAGGTCTGAAGGACCAAGTGCGCTTAAATGAAACCTGCCTCTGCTCGCGCGGCTGGTGGGATGAACTTAATTGAGAAGTTAATAAATCAGTCCAAGGTAGCTTAGCTAATTTCTCCGTGAATCTGTGAATCTATAACCTGTACTTAAATCTGTACTAAAAAAAAAAATGTATTTGTTCCTTTAATCTTTTTTTTTTTTTTTTTTTTTTTTTTGGAATGGGAGATAAAACTCATGACCTTACGCTTGCCAGGCAGGCTCTTATGCCACTGAGCTATATCCCCAGTCCCTGTTCCTTTAATCTTTAATCGCCTTTTCCTTGAGCACATACAATTTTTTTTCATTTTTCACTTTTACTTCAAGTTGGCTCCTAGAATAAAAATAGCATTGCCCCGGATATTTAATAACTAGATGCAGCGTCCTACAGGTACCCCAGACCGGAGTCAAACAGCGTGATTTACTTCATAGTTGTACAGCTGTCTTATTGGTGACCTTGGGCACATCTCCTGATTCTTCTGTGCCTCTGTTACTATCTGTAAAATGGGTCCATAAAGGCCCTGTAATCGTGATGCTTCCTGAGTACTTGTGAATGCTGGGAGTCCCGCTTGGGCCCTGACATTCATTCCTAGGTTCATGCATTCATCGATGCATTCATTCATGCTGCATTTATCAGGTGCTCAGGGAGCCCCTGCCATGTGGCAGGCAACACTGGAATCTAACAGTGTGCCAGTTCCCGTGGTGCTCCGAGTCTTGACAGGAAGCTAGCCTCGGAGTCAGTAGTTGTATGGGTGCCATGACGGGCAAGGTGGCATTGAGTGGGGGCACCGAAGGGCTCTGGGGAGAGGGTGCTGAGGCTGAGACCTGAAATAGGAGACATTCTCGTGGGGAGCGGTAGGGGAGGAGCGGGTGTGAGAGGGGGACTGGGCCTTCTTCGGGGCTGGGTGGTGGGAGGCCAGGCCTCTGAAGTGGGCAGGGGCGGTGGAAGGCCCCCAGGGCCATGCACATGGCCCGGACTCCATCCTGTGGCAGCCAGAGACCCTGAAGGATTTTCAAGTCAACGGGATGAGTGGCTAGATGGTGGCTTGACAAGGAGGCTCCTGCAGGCCGCTGTCCTGGTCCAGGCAGAGGAGGACCTGGCCCGGGCCGTGGTGGCCTGCAGAGGTGTTCAGAATGGAGAACTCTGGCTCTCCCAGATCAGAAACCAAGTCCCTCGCAGGGTGCTGTGGGCCTTCTGAGTGCCGCCTTTCTCCCTTAGACCTGCCAAGAGGTGTGCTGACCAGCCTGCCGGGAGCCAGTGTCTCCCTGCACTGCCCTGTGAAGGACCAGAGAGACAATGCCAGCGTCTACTGGGTGGTCACCAACGCACACCAGAGGTGGGCCAGCGTGGGGCAGAGGCTGCTGCTGAGTTCGGTGCAGCTCAGTGATTCCGGCAACTACTCGTGCTACGTGAACGGGCACCGGGCCGGGTTGATGCGTCTGCTGGTAGAAGGTGAGTGGTGGCCCCTCCCCGGAAGAGATGTGCCCCCGGTGTCCCAGAAGGATTGGCTGCCCTTCTTTCCTTGGTCCAGAATTCTCAGGGAGAGGTTTCTGCTGGCGCCAGTGAGATCTGGAGGGGCTTTCTGGTGGGTGGGGAGGGATGTCCGGCCGGCCTTGTGGGGCGCTGGTCACTAGTGTGGGGCCTGGGGCCAGGCGGCTTAGGTTTGAGTCCTGCTCCCTCACATCAGCTAAAATTCTCAGCCCTTCAGATTCCTCCAGCAAAATAAAGTTGCTTTTCTCATCTTACCTTAGAGTGTTGCGCAGTTGTGTGTGTGTGTGTGTGTGTGTGTGTGTGTGAGAGAGAGAGAGAGAGAGAGAGAGAGAGAGAGAGAGAGAGAGAGACTGAGGCCTGTACTCAGGGCTTTTGCACTGAACCACATCCCCAGCCCTGTTTTAGTTGCCCAGGCTCGGCTTGAATTTGTGGTTCTTCTTCAGTCTCCGTAGTGCTGAGATGACCAGTGTGCACCACCACGCCCTGCTGGATATTATCATTAGTATTACGTTAGCATCAGTTACTTTTATACATATGGACGCTGAATGGAGGCTGAGACCTGCCCAAAGCTGCACAGCCTGGTCTGTGTGGTTCCATGGTTTTACGTTCAGGCATCGCCCTCTGGCCTCGGTAGACAACAGATTTCGAGGTGTTGCTCGCTCCCTTCCCCTGGATGTGTTCCCACCCTGACCCCCGGACAATACCTCTTTGTTCCGGCTCAGGAGCTCTGTGTGTGGCTGAGTTTGGCCCGCAGGCAGTCCTGGGCAGGACTGTCAGGGCAAGCTTCCCCCTCAGGGAGGCCTGCGGCTCTCAGCCTGCTGTGCTGTGCTTTCAGCTCCTCCGGAGGAGCCAAAATTCTCCTGCTGGCGGAAGAGCCTCTTGGGCAGTGTTTTCTGTGAGTGGAGTCCTCGGAGCGCCCCATCCCCGATGACCGAGGCGGTGCTGTTGGTGAGGAAGCTGTGAGTAGTGGGCAGGGCATGTGTTTGCATCTCTCCGTCCTCACTGAGCCCCCCAGTGCGGTGGCAGGGTTCCCAGAGGGACCTGGTGGGCTGGGCAGGCCAGGGATCCCAAGACTTCCTCAGGAGGAAGTCACTCCTCCGGGTAAGGAGGGAATGAGAGGGCTGTGCTCACCTGTGCTAATCACTGTGCTCGGGGAGGTGGGTGGTGTTTTTCTCACTGCATAGATAAAACGGGTGCACAAACAGTTTCCACAAGTGGATTAATTTGTTTAAGGTCGTCTAGCTAGTAAGCGGCTCTGCTGGGAATACAACTCCAGGTTGCCCGATTCCCTGTCAAGCCTAAAGGTTTTGAGTATTGCTCTGAAGGAACTGCTAATGGTCCTGGGATTGGGAAATGCCTTGACCCTGGGAACCTATTGTGCTTTTCCATTACAAAGGCAGGAGACTGGCAGCGGTAAGAGCTCGCCTGTAATCCCAGGCAGGAGGACTGCCCTGAGTTGAAAGCCAACCTAGGCTATCTAGTGAGACCCTTTCTCAAAAAAAAGAAAGAAAACAAAAAGTAGCAAGATGGGGGAAACTGCATGGGAGAGCAGTGAGGCTAGAGTCTCAACTGCCTGGGGTCCCTGTCCTGCCACTAGAAGGTGACATAAAGTGGGGGACCTGGGATGACATAAGCCACAGAGAGAGAGAGGAGGTAGACAGTGCTGAGAACAAACCCACCTCTGCTTTTTTTTTTTCAAATTTTTTTTGTGGTACTGGGGCTTGAACTGAGGGCATGTTCAATGAGCTATGTCCCTAACCCCTTTTTTATTTCTTATTTTGAGACAGGGTCTTGTTGAATCTCTAAATTGCCCATGCAGGGCTCAAATTTGTGATCCTCCTGCCTCAGCCTCCCCAGAGTGCTGGGATATTTCTGTTTTCAAATGAGAACACACAGGGGCTGGGGATTTAGCTCAGCAGCACAGTGCCTGCCCGGCAAGCACAAGGTTGTGAGTTCAATCCCCGGTACCAGAAAAAAAAAAAAAAAAATGAGAACACGCAGACCAAGAGGTTGGATAATTTACTCAAAGTCATTAAAGCTGCTAAGAGCTGGTAGCATAGAGCTGGGATGTGAGCCCTGGGATCAGACTTCTGTGCCGAGCTCCTATGGCTGCTCTGACACACCCCCCCCCCAACTCCTGGGGACAGTGCAGGAACTGAGGGACAGCATTCCCTGGTTTGTGTCCACAGCCAGACAGACTTTATGGAAGAATCCCAGGAGCGGTGCCAGTATTCTTGGGAGTCCCGGAAGTTCTTTTGCCAGTTGCCCGTTGCGGAGGGAGACGCATCTATCCATGTAGTGTCTGTGTGCGTGGTCAACAGCGCTGGAAGCAGGATCAGTAACAGGGAGACGCTGCAGGTCAATAAGATCTGTAAGTGAGCTCCTCCCCTGCTGTGGCTGCTTCCTTGGCTTTTGCTTGACAATTCTTGGAGGGCAGGGAAGCGGTGGCTGAGGCGGGAGGTGAGCTGGAGCCTGTCAGGCGCTGTTCACCAGGAGGTCTGTCTATAACGGACAAGTGTCCAGTTGAGGCCTGCATGGGGAGTGGGGCAGGGGAGGGGGTCCGCACAGGGGTCTGCGGAGCCTTCCTGGGCTCCCCTGTGTGCCGTGAAGAGCCCTGCTCCCCCTCCCACAGTGAAGCCCGACCCACCTGCCAACATCACCGTCACCGCTGTGGCCGGACATCCTCACTGGCTCAATGTCACCTGGAAGGACCCCTATTCCTGGAACTCAGACTTCTACAAGCTCCACTTTGAGCTCCGATACCGGGCTGAGCGGTCAGAGACGTTCTCAACCTGGATGGTAAGTTCATCCCTCCTGAGCGGAACAGCGCCTCTCAGCACGTGGGTGTAGCAGAAACGATACTAGAGAAGAAGAGACAGGCTGTAGCCCTGCTTAGCACCGTGCGCCCCGCTGGCCTGGATGGCCTTGGTCATCTCATCTGTGAGAGCCACAGTGCCAGGCCAGTCTCCTCTTCTGGGGCCCTTGGCCACTGTGAGTGTGACAGAGATTTGGTAGGTAAGCGTGTCCAGGGCTGTGGCTCTAAAGTCCCGGGTGGTGGTGGGGACGTACAGTATCAGCCTGTGTGGCCCGGAGAGTGACCTCAGCTCCAGAGCCTGCAGAGTGGGGCCAGCTGGCAGGGCGGGGTGGCTGCAGCACTTCTCCCGCCTTCCCGGCATCCTGTGCGTCTATCCTCAGATGCCGAACTCGCAGTACCAATGCATCATCCCGGATGCCTGGCGTGGCCACAAGCATGTGGTGCAGCTCCGGGCCCAGGAGGAGTTTGGGACCGGCTCCTGGAGCGAGTGGAGCCCTGAGGCCAGAGGAACCCCCTGGTCAGGTACTTCAGCAGGTACCAAGGGAGGCAGCGCGACTTGGCTTTGTCAGTGCCTCAGCAACCCAAGCCAGTGCCTAAAACAGCAGCCACTTACTTGAGAAGGGTTTTAGAAGCTTGAGCTTCTAAAAATAAGTCAGGTAGCAGCTCATCTGTGGTTCTGGGCTGTTCCCAGGGCAGCTGCTGCCACCAAATTGGTGGGGCCAGGGTGGCCTCACACACAGGGCTAGTGGCGGAGTGGCTGGTGGGCCTGGTTCTTCTGCCTTCTCATAGGCCTCGGGCAGCAGGGTGGGGATGGGAACCTCACAGCAGCTGGAAGGGAGGAGCTGCATATTTAATCTGTAGCAGGTACTGACATACTTCACTTTTAAGGAGATGATGAAGATAGTAACAATTGCTTGGGGGATTAATAAAATTAGCGTGTTTGTGATAAAACAACAAATTCCAGAAAAATAGAAAGGTAATAATTATGACCAGTATTTTTACCACCTAGGGAAAAACCAGTGGGAACATTTTAGTGTGGTTCTTTTTTCTAGGTACATTTGTGTGTGTATTATATTGTAAACATTTTCCGTGTTATCAAATGTTTTGGGAAATGTATTACTTAAAAACTGCATGAGTAAATAGGAGTTTTTTGTTCTGTTTTGTTTTGTTTTATTCTTGAGTCAGGGTCTTGCTGGGTAGTTCAGGCTGGCCTTGAACTCACTATGTAGCCCAGGCTGGTCTCAAACTCCTGGCAGTCCTCTTGCCTCAGCCTCCTGAGTGCTGAGATTATAGGTGTGTGCTACCACACCTAGCCAGGAGTTTTTAATTTATAATTCTGACGTGTGTGTCTGTGTGTGTAACTGGAAATAGAACCCAGGGACTTTGCACTCAGCTACATCCCCAACCCTTTTTTAACTGTTCATTTAGAGACAGGGTCTCTCTAAATTGCTAAGTTGCCCAGGCTGGGTTTGAACTTGCGACCTTCCTGCAGTGCTGGGATTACATATGTGTGCCCACTACACTGAGCTAACTTCAAAAAATGTTTACCAATCAGTGTATCCCATGGCTAAGAGGTACCTGAGGACTTATGGTCCTGAGCAGGGGCCTGTGCCCGCCTTTCCACTTCTTGCTCTGCTTTCTGGAGGAAGCTGCTTGACTCATTTTGTTCGGCTGGTGCCCTCCTTAGCTCTAAATGACAAACCTATGTGGTTGCCTTTTTTTTTTTTTTTTTCCTGATAAAACCACTGAGACGTTATCTTCTGACACTCTACTATGAAAGATTAGGATTTAGCAGACCTAGAATTCAGGAACCTCCCTGACCACCACCAGAGAGGGCTTCCCCAGCCTCTCCTTAAATGCCTCCCTGTCCCCAGCAGGCTGTTGCACGGTTCCCAGCGTTCTTTTTGTAGGTGGCTTCCGGGCTCACTGTACGCTCAAATCTCTCTAGCCCTGCAGCAGAACTGAACTGTATTATCAATCATTCTTTAGTACTTGGCAATTAAAAAGAATAAACTGACATTCACTGGCTGCATGCAAGTCCATAAAAAGGAAAAGAAAAATGACTTCCGTGGCTTGGTCCCATTCTTATCCTTGTCACTGTCTCCCGGCCCTGACCTCAGGGAGAACACAGACTTGGTACAGAGGCCGCAGAGCCCTCATATTGGATGTGGTGGACCTTCAGCCTCTGGGCTCTGCAGTGCGGGGTCCTCGTCTTTCCTGCGCTGGGCAGAGTCAAGGCTGGGGCTTGGGTTTCCACTATGTGCCAGGAATAGAGTTGGCTTTCTCCTTGTCCTCTTCTCAGAAGTTCAGGCTGGCCTTGAGTTCACTTTGTAGCCTAAGCTGGCCTTGAACTCACAGAAATTCTCCTGCCTCTCCTGCCTCCCAAGTGCTGAGATGACAGGCATGCGCCATGAGGCCTGGCCGGGAAGAGCATTTAAATCACCCAGGACACCCTTCAGGCTAGATTGTGTTAACCTGCCCATGGTTTTCTTTGATTTGCATACACCTGAACCAAGACACATTGATTATCTGAATGCTGAACATCAGCTTGGTCTTGGAGGCTTTGTAAGGGAAGAGTTCGTGACATCTTATCCATGGAAGTGTTCCCACACAGAGCAGCACCTGCCTTCCCTTCTAGCCTGATCACTTAGATTAGCCAGTCACTAGCAGCCTTAAGGAATTGCATTTTGTTAGAAAGTTCTTTCTTTTAAAAATCTTTAATTGCCGGGCGTGGTGGCACCTGTCATCCCAGCACTTGAGAGGCTGAGGCAGGAAGATCACAGCAAGTTCTAGACCAGTCTGGGGTACGTACTGAGTTCAAGGCAAACCTGCCTCAACACCTCCCCCAATTAAAAAAATTGTAAAATGTATGTAACATAAAATTTACTGTTTGCACCATTTTTTGGCATATGGTTCCATGTCATTAAGTACTGTACACTCACATTGCTCTTTGGCCTCCACCCCCGTCTATCCGCAGGGCTTTACCTCTCGTGGAGCTGAGACTGTGCCCTTTAAACAGCAATTCCCACCCCCCTAGCCGGCCCCCTCCATCCCCATTTTACTCTTTGCCTCTGTGTTTGACCGCTGTAGGGTACTTCGGATAAGTGGGATCGTATGGGATTTATCCTCTGTGTCTGATTTATTTCAGCTAGCATAAGTCTCCAAGGTTCATGAATGTAGTGTGTATGTCAGAAATTCCTCCCTTTTAAAGGTCAGTGAATAGTCTCTTGTAGAAACACACCATGTTTCATTTATCCGCTCCTGTCAGTGGACGCGTGGGTTGCTTCTGCCTTTGGGTATTGTGAAAAATGCAGCTATGGTCATGAGCGTCCAAATATGTATCTGAGTCCTTGCTTTCAGTTCTTTTGTTTATATGCCCAGAAGAGGAATTGCTCCCTCATATGGTAATTCTATTTTTAATTTTTTGAGGAACTGCCATACTGTTTTTCACAGTGACTGTACTTTTTTTTTTTTTTTTTTTTTTTTTGGCATTACTAGGGATTGAACCCAGGGCCTTCACCCTGAGCTATATCCTCAACTGTTGTTATTTTTTTATTTTGAAACAGGATCTTACTAAGTTGATCAGTTGCCCAGGCTGGGCTGGAACTTGTGATCTTCCTGTCTCAGCCTCCCAGAATGCTGGTATTATGGGCATGCACCACCATTATGGGCAATGTTGCACCACCTTGCTGGCAACACCATTTCACAGAGTTCATAAAGTATCCAAGTTCTCCATATCCTTGCTAACACCAGTTATTTTCCTCTTTTCTCCCCCCCACCCACTGTCTTTTCCATAGGGTCTCCCATGTTGCCTAGGTGGGCATCCAGCTCCTGGGCTAGGTGGCCCTCCTGCCTCCTGAGCAGCTGGGACTCCAGGCCTGCACCACCACTCCTAAGTGTGTGTGTGTGCGCGCGCGCGCGCGTGTGTGTGTGTGTGTGTGTGTTTGTGTGTAGAACTGGTGATTGAATACCAGGAGTGCTAAACTGCATCCCCATCCCTTTTATTTTGAGACAGGGTCTCCCCAAGTTGCCTGGGCTGGGCTCCAGGCTGCAGGTATGTGCCATTACACTCAGCTCATATCATTCGATGGTGCTTGTGTCTGAGAACACCTGTGTTTCCAAAGAAGATATACAGTAGTTCTTTAGATCCTGTTCTCTCCGGCCAGCCGGTCTGTAGCCATCCTTGGGGTTGATTTGTTATCTCACTGTGGCTTGGTTTGCGTTTCCCTAGTGATTAGGAATGCTGAACTCCTCCTGTGCTTCCTGACCGGGTATCCTGGGTATCCTGTCCCAGTCAAAAGCCCTCACTACTGCCAGCCCCACTTTTCCCAGCGATGCTTGCTGTCCTTGGGGTGACCCTTGCCGAGCTCTGGACTGAGAGGGATGAGCCCTGTGTGTGGGCTCCTCTCGGCCTGTTGCATGGGATGGTTCCTTACCTGTCTGCTCACCTGACCCTGAATCTGGTCTCATTTGTGGAAGGCCCTTGTTGCTGGTTCCTGCCTCTTGGAGAGCGGCCTCCACCTGGCCAGCTCTGGGTCCCGACTCTGGCTTCCTGGCCGTGGGTCATGAGCCGCAACGACCATGCGGCTCAGCAAGAACGAGAGTTGAAGCCGCCGAGGTGGCTGGCTCCCCTCCTGCATTCATGGTTGGGGAGGCATCTTTATACCCAGTGTGAGCGTCTGCTCCCTCTGCACTGAGGGCAGCGCCAGAGGAGCTTGGGTGAGCTGAGGCTGGATGGGTTTAGGGTAGAAAGAGGAGCCGTTCTGGAAAGAGAGGGAGGCTGGTGTGACTGCCTGTGCAGCCCGGCCGTCTGGGGAGTGTCTCTTCTCTAGGCCTGCATCAGTAGGCTCCCTGAATCAGGATCTTCAGTCCCCAAAGCCCACACAAAGGGACCCTCAGTTCCAGTCCAGTTGGGAGGGGAGTGACCCTTGGAAGACACGGGGAACCACACTGGACCTAGAAATCTGATTGGACGATGTCTTAGTTACTTTTTCTCATTACTGAGACAAAATGTCCAAGACTCAAAGTTAAAAGAGGAAAGGTTTATTTAGCTTAGTTTGTAGAAGTTTCAGTTTATAGTTGGCTGGCTCCAAGGCAGGGTGGCATGGCAGCGGGCATCACAGAGGAGACAGTCATGGCATGCCAGGCAGAAGGCAGCAAAGCAGGAAAGAGGCAGCAAGTGACAAGCGACCATAGCATCTCTGTGTCTCTTACATTCTATCTAGGCTACATGTCCTTAGGGCCAGTAGCACTCACACCCAGGGTGGGCCTGCTCTTTATCCACTCCCAGAACTATGCCAAACCAATCAGTGGACTAATCTGGTAATCACACACCCTTAATCCCATGGTCGTATACCCTAGATCCAGTCACTACTGAAAAGCCCCACTTATGACCACATGAAGCTTTGGCAGGAGATATATATATATACACATATATAATAACAGATGAGATTGGCAAAGTTAATTCACCTCTTGGAGCCTCAGTCTTGTCATCCGTAAAGTGGGGATAATAGGATCTGTCTTGTACTTTACATTGGGCTACATCCCCAGCCCTTTTTGTTTTTTATTTGATACAGGATCTCACTAAGTCCCTAAATTGCCCAGGCTGAGCTTAAACTTGTGATCCTCTTGCCTCAGCCTCCCAGAGTGCTGAGATTCCAGGCCTGTTCTACCAGGGCTTGTGAAAACTCTTCTTTAGAGCTGGTGAAGCGTACTATAAATGTTAATGGATACTGCAGTGTTGGTTTGTGGAATGGAGAGAGGCTACAGACATCACAATCACTGTCCTGCGTGCCATCCTGGACCCACTAGTTGGCATCTGGAGGTGTGGGTGCAGGGGTCGTCTGGGGAAGCTTCTGGGTGATGTTAATGTACACTAGGGGCCGCGTTGTTGCACAATGTGGTGGGACTGGAACAGAGGTTCCAACAGGCCAGGAGGTCTAGATGGGCCAGTGCAGGAGGCTTGGGGAGCGCATGGCAGGGGACACTTGGGTACCTGAAGTGCTGCGCCCTTGAGCTGTGAGCTGGTGGCACACAGCTTGAGAACCAAATGCTACCCTCGGTGAAGGAGGGGATCCCCCAGTCACACTGCCCTGAGGTCCCCACTTCAGCCAGCAAAGCCTGGTGTTATGGTTTATGTCTGTGTGTCCCCCCAAAGCCTCATGCGGCCATGGGGCAGGCTTTTAGAGTTTAATTATGGGTGTGAGAGCTGCACCCCCCCTGGGGTGGATAGTTTGCATATGTAAGGGACAGGAAAAGAGTGCTTGAGGCCATTCCTCCCCCATTCTGCCCTGGTGTGTGCTTGTTGCTTTGCTGTGTTCTGCACCAGGAGCTGTAGCCCTCTGCCATGTGCCACTCTGCCTTATAATCTGCCAAGTACAGACTGAAACCTCCACAAACTGTAAGCGAAATAAACCTTTCCTTCCTTCATTTTGGGCGTCAGGTATTTTGTCCCAGCAACGAGAGAGAAAAGTAACCCAGACACCTGGCTGCCACCCACCCCCGGCAGGAGTTTTTAGAGATGGTGCCTAAGGTCAGGGTGGGACACGCAGGGTGGTGCCCTGGATGTGGGGAGCCTAGGTTGGAGCCCGTGTCCGAGTAGGCGATCTCCCACATTTACCCTCTCCTGCCAAGGGTTCTCCCTGGCAGCACCCACCAGAGTCTGGGGCCCCCAGAGCCCCTGTGCAAGTGAGCATGGGGCAGAGTGCTGAGGAAGCCCATTAGGTATGAGAGAGTTGTTAATTGCTGCTCAAAAATCCCTGAAACTCCTCCTCATCTCCAAGAGTGGGAATCACAGGAGTTGGAGAAAGGGCTGGGGTGTGCATTTACAAAACTCCTGGGGTGCTGAGGCCAAAGGGACCCAGTAAGACTTAATTGGAAAAGAAGCCCTAGCATGATTTTTCAGGGTGCTCATAATATAAGCCCTACCCCCAAAATAAGCCCCAGTTAAGACTGTCAGCCAGATGAATGTATTTAATATGTCCGCTGCAACACACGACTGACACTGAACTGTAAAAGAATAATATGTAATTAAAGATACATAAATAATGTTGATATTAATTCTTAAAATAAATGATAACATCAGTTATAATTAAGTATTTGTAAATACCCAAGCAGCTGCCTTTGGATGAGAGGTAAATGTTTATATAAACAGATGAACTCAAAGCCAGGCCTGGTGGCACACGCCTGTAAGCCTATAATCCTAGCACTTGGGAGACTCAGGCAGGCGGATGTCTTCGTTACTTTTCTCCTTCCTGAGACAAAATACCCAACACCCAAAGTTAAAAGGGTAAAGGTTTATTTAGCTCACAGTTTGTAGAGGTTTCAGTTCATAGTTGGCCGGCTCCAGGGCAGGGTGGCAGGGCAGAGGGGCATCATAGAGGAGAAAGAGTCCATAGCAGGCAGAAGACAGCAAAAGCAATAAACAAGGGGAAGACAAGCCTCTTTCTATTCCTTGTACTGAAGCCAGTCTACTGGGATTAGGGTAATGTCAGTCCAGTCAGTGGACTGATGTAGTAGTCACCCATCCTTAATCCCAGCACCCTTAATCCTAGCACCCTTGATCCTAGCACTGCACCATGAATCAATTCCAGCATCACATACTCTAGATCCAGCTACCTCTGAAAAGCCCCACTATAGCCACATGAGGCTTTGTGGGGACATCTGGACACAAACCGTAACAGAGGATTGCCATGAATTCAATGCCAGCCTGGGCTACATAGTGAGTTGTAGGCCATCCTGAACCACATAGCGAGCAAGACCCTGTCTCAAAAAAGAAAAAAAACCAAAGCCCACAAAAGGAGATGAACTTGAGACTTATTGCCAGATGACCAATCAGAGTACAGACACAATTTACAGATAATGAGCGCACTTATAATGAACGGATGTGGTTGTATTAATGTAAATCTTCATAATTCAATACGTGGAGTGTTGTGACAGACATACTTAATGCGCTTGTATGAAATGAACATTTTCTGAATTTTGATGCCTACAATTTTCCATCACTTTTGTATGGACTGTCATTCTTAACAGTCATCACTCCTGTTGCCACCCCTGTCTGGTAAGGCTTCAGTTAACACTTGATGTAATGGAAACTTTGCAAAGTTCAGCCTGCAAGAGGTCGTGATTTGGGTGAAGAATTCACGGGATAAAATGACTGACAGCTGTGTTGCCAGTGCACTACGAGCAGGACACAGACAAGTGCTCATTTAAGGACAGCTCTGTTGCCGGACATGAGATTGGGGCCATGAGATTGGTGCTACAGGAAATGGAGTTGCAAGAAATTCAGGCCAGAATCCAGGGTTTGGAGTTAGGATGATGTTCCAGAAGAAGACATGAGTGTATTTGAAAAAATGCAAGAAATTCAGGCCAGAATCCAGGGTTTGGAGTTAGGATGATGTTCCAGAAGAAGACATGAGTGTATTTGAAAAAATGCAAGAAATTCAGGCCAGAATCCAGGGTTTGGAGTTAGGATGATGTTCCAGAAGAAGACATGAGTGTATTTGAAAAAATGCAAGAAATTCAGGCCAGAATCCAGGGTTTGGAGTTAGGATGATGTTCCAGAAGAAGACATGAGTGTATTTGAAAAAATGTAGGTTTTTATACATGAATAAACATAGGTTGTTGTACAGGAAAAAAATAAGATTCCCTGAAAATAAGCCCTATTGCGTCTTAATATAAAGCCAGTCTTATTTTCAGGAAATTCCCTATTCACACCTGTGTGAGGGTTTCCCATCTCACCCCCAGGGACAAAATGGCCTGAGTAGGGTTTCCAGAGGCCTCTAGGGAATCTTTTTTCCAAACATCCTTACTCAAGGCTTTATTCTGTTCCACGTTAGAAACATTTTATTCATCCTGCTAACATTCTGGGCTACTAGAAATACCAAGTACAGTGCCCACTTCAATCCCAGAAGTCCCACCCGGCAGAGGGAGGCCAGCGACCACGTTGGGGATCAGCCCGAGGGTGGAGTTCTGGATCTCCCTGCCTGAGCCTCTCTGGCTTTGGGGAATTTTAACAAACCTGTGGCTGGATCTCACTGCCGGGGTTCCACAGGTCTATAGCAGGGCAGAGCGTGGATGGGCCTGGGGGTTGAAGGCTGAATGATCATCTCTGGTCTAGCAAGGTTTCCATCCCCTCTCCTGGTTCTGTGATTCCTTCCACACCCCATATGTTTGTTCACCTTTCAGGTCCCACTACAGGAGTCTAATTGTTTTTTGCTAGGCTGGGCTGGGAGAAACAGAGAAAGAAGAAATCTGGTTCTTCCTGTGAATTCTAGGTTGTTTTTGTTTGCTTGTTTTTTTGTTTTTTTGTTTTTTTTTTGAGACAGTCTCTCTCTCTATAGTCCAGGCTGGACTTGAACTCTTAGCGATTCTCCTGCCTCAGCCTCCTGAGTATGAATTCTAGGTTTAATTCTGGTCCTCTTTCTGTGTAAGCTCAGGTCAGTTTCTTTACCTTGCTGGGCCTGTGGCCGCTGTATGCCGAGGACAGTGGGTGTGCTCTTTGCCCCTCCAGTGCACTTGGGGGGGGTGCGTTTCCATCCTCCTGGAGACAGCAGGATCTGGCCCGGCTCTGCCATCCTTCGCCAGTCCCTGTTCCACTGATGGGGTGGCCATCCCTGTGCACCTACTTTCTGTGCTATTGTAAACTTCATGGAAAACACGAAGAAAAATATTTTGGAGTCCAGAGCATTCCACCCATGGCCTGTCACAGCCCAGTGCCTGGTCCCTCAGGCCTGCATTTGCCACGGATCTGACTTCTGGTCAGGACTCTGGCTCTGAGCCTGGCCTCCTTGTGCTTCAGCGATTTCCACAGAAATGCCGTTCCCAGGGAGGGGCACACACGCGAAGGGTGGGGGTGCCTGGCCCAAGTCCTGCTGCCTGCTGTGGTGAGCCATCTAGGCAGATGCGGGTTGACTGGTTGTGCTGCTATTTTAATTGCAGAAAGGTGCAGGGAAGGAAATGAAAATGTCCACAGCGCTTCCATCTGGTGATGTGTATCCTTCCATGTTTTTCCTCTCCTGTCTGTGATAAATAATGTAATATAGCATAGATAAGAACAGGGCTTTGTTTCTTTAGAAACTTTAAGCAAGCTGTGTGAACTTTTTTGTGTCTTTTAGTTTTCATATATGATGTCTTCAGTAGTTTTCTAAAATATACATTTGGGCCAGGGTTTGTAGTGCACACCTGTAGCACTGGGAAGGCTGAGGCAGAAGGATTGCTGTGCAGTTCAGGGCCATCCTGGGCTCAATAGTGACAATTTCTCAAAAACCACACCCCACTGAAGCCAGAGTCCTGACCAGAGGGAGCTATGATTGCTATAGAGTAAGTGAGCATATTGATGGGATATATTTGTTGTGATGTTTTGATATGTGTATATGTTGTGTAATGCTTAAAAAATTTTTAAGGATTATTGCATTATGTAGCTCTATCATAATTTGTATAGCTGGTGTCTTAAGGTCAGATATTTGGTTATTTCCAGTGCTTTCTTTTTGGGACGAGCTGCTTTTTTTTTTTTTTTTTTTTGAGAAAGGGTCTAGCTATGTATTTCAGGTTGGCCTTGAACTCACTATGTAGCGCAGGCTGGCATTAAACTCACAGCAGTTCTCCTGCCTCAGCTTCCCCAGTGCTGGGATTGTAGATGTGCACCCCCATACTAGGCTCTGTTTTCTGTTTTTTGATTTTGGTTTTTGTGGGTTTTTTTGTACCTGGAATTGAACTCATAACCTCACATCTGCCAGACAGGAGCTGTGTCACTGAGCTATAGCCCCGGCTGTTCTCTGTTTTTTGAGATGGTATTTTGCTGTGTTGCCCAGGCTGTCCTTAAACTCCTGGGCTCCAGCAATCCTCTTGCATCAGCCTCTTGAGTGCCAGAACGGTGCTGGGTGGTGCCTTTTTAGTAACATTATAATGATCTTTATTGTACTTGAGGAGCCCGTCTGGTAGGACTGAGGGTCTTTTGGACACAAACAACAACTCTTCCTTCTCTCTGCAGAACCCAGGACTTCCCCCACTGCACCCCGGATCACACAGGTGAGCTCGAATTCCTGCAGCAGGGTTGGGGCTGTTGCAGCTCGTTGTTAGAAGCTGGGCTGCCATTATACAGGAAGTGGTCCCGATCTCACATCTGCCTCCTGCTAGAAACAGCTGTGGGCGAGTGCCCTGTCCCTGCCAAGCCTCTGTGAGGGGTGGGGCAGGTCCTAGTCCCTGCGCTGTGAAGGGCCAGCGGCACTGCCTGGCACTCGGAACTGCCTGGGTCTGGTGGCTGTGGTTTTATCTCTGAGTCTCTTGGACACTGCTAGCGGCTTAGCACGAGACACGACCCAGTTTGTCTGAATCCTTCCCCTGTGGACTCTGGTATCATAATTGGCTGCAAAGAGGATTACTTCTGGAGCTGCTTAACAAATTCCCAGAGTAATCCAATTTCTTGTCCAGCTGTATCTCTTCCTGTGGTCCTCACTTCCCTTTGCCCTAAACTGGGAGGCTCAGCCACAGGCAGAGCGGGCAGCACAGGGAGGGAGCCCGGAGGCAGGATGATCCTGGCATCTTCTCAAGCCTCTGCCTGCGGGACCAGAGAGCCCCAGCACTGCCTAGGGTCTGCTACCCTGCCGCCCAGCTCAGGCCTGTGCGCTTGGTGTCCCTTGGTCCTCGTAGTGATCTGCAGGAAGCAGAACCAGGCTGTGTGGGCCGAGGAGTCTGCAGCAATCCCGTAGCTGGGGGTGGTGGAGCTGGGCTTCTGGGCCATGCTGTCCCCAAGGCGGTGGTGCCTGTCCCTGTCAGGACCGCTGTTGTGTGTCTGTTGCACACTTCCTGGGCAGGCTGAGCCTGGCAGCTTTTGGCAGAGATGTGGATGGGAAGAAAGCACTACGTTAAATTAAGTGGGGATTCAGATAGTATAAGTAACAGAGAAAAGCTTGGGGTGGCAAAGGCAGACGTCTTGGGTGGCCAGGCAGGGCTTGGAGGAAGAGGTGACCGCCTGAATCCACAGAAATGGGTCTAGACAGATCCCCTGTCTCCTAGGTGCCTAGTACTGATGAAGAGGGCAGCAATCACCATGTTTCTGCAATGGCAACAAACCTCCCAGGTAAGGGCTGGGTAGTTTTGTGTTCTGGTTTGCGAGAGGTTTTCTCTTATTCAGATAGTTGGCAGTGGATCGTGATGGAAGCAGATACATATTCTTCCTCAGTTGCTAAGTTGCCCAGGCAGGTCTCAAACTTGAAGTCTTCTTGCCTCAGCCTCAGGTGTGTACCAGCATGGCTGGCTCAGAATGGGCCTTGGCGGGTACGCCTCGGATGGCATCAGGCTGGTGGAAGGGCGGGTGTGGAGGAGGAAGGCCGGGTCTTCTCCATCTGCACTCACTTGCAAAGAGCATTGGTGGGCTGCTCAGATCTCGGGCAGCAGGCACGCTCCCCTCTCAGCAGGCCCTGTCGCTGTGCCTTGCAGCCTACCAGCAGGTCACCGCTTCTCTCCACTGTCATCTCCCATCCTGCAGGGTCTCAGCAGGAGCCAGCTGACCTGCTGACTTCTAGTCTGAGTCCCTAGCAGATCTTTTCTAACCAGCCCCCAGATGACCCTTAAGGCACAGATCCAAGCTCGCCCTGGCTCGACCGAGTCTCCTCAGAGTCTCGGTGGGATTTCTAACAGAGGGCCCCCAGTCTCTGGTCTGCTAGGCCTCCCTGCCCTTGGTGCGTGCTCCGGCTCGGGGCTGTGCTCCTGCCCCCTGTGCTGTCTGCATGCTCCTCCCCTGGCCATGTGGCCAGCTCCTTCCAGCACCGTGCCCAGCTGTGCCCTTCTCTCCTGACCGCTGCTTTTGACAGAACTCCCGTCCTCCGCTGTCACTGCGCTCCCTTCGGGTGGTTTGGTTTTCATCACTGCCCTGGTCGCATTCACTTATCACTGGTGATAACATCGTGTTATGTGTTTGCTTGTTTGTCCTCCTCACTTGATTACAGTGGAAAATCCAGGAGCTTTGCTTTGCACCTGGGGCTTAGAACAAAGCCTGGCACATCACAGGCACTCGGTAAATAGCTATGGGATGGAAGAAGGAAAGATGAGAAAAGCTGATAAAACGCTAATAAATGAGCAAGTGAACCTCCTGTTTCTGTCAAGGTGCAAGATGTACTGGAAAGATCTGTCCTTGGGCTGGGCATGGTGGTGTATGCTTGCCATCACAGCACTCAGGAGGCTGAGGCAGGAGGATTGCGTTGCGTTTGAAGCTAACTTGGGTACATAATGAGTTCAAGGCCAACCTGGACTATATAGCAGGACCTTGTCTCAAAAAAAAAAAAAAAAAAAAAAAATCTGTCCCTGGAGCCACAGATCACTTGCCAGTTGGGAGATGTGGCCATGCCTGCCCCCGAAGATGCCTGCAGTAAGGACTGAGAGGTGGAATCTGCACAACAGCGGGGCCAGCTGGGTAGAAAAGCCTGAATCCTGGGTCTATACAACTGTGCCTTTGTATATGTTTGTGTGTGTGTGCGTTTGTATGTGTGTATGTGTTACTGGGGATTGAACCCAGGGCCCACTGAGCTACTTCCCAGTGCTTTTGAATTTAAAAAAAATTTTTGATACAGTGTCTTGCTAAATTGCTAAATTACTCAGGATGAACTCAAATATGCCATCTTCTCACCTCAGCCTCCCAAAATGGTGGGATTAGGAGTGTGGGCCACCACACCAGGCTACAACTTCATCTTCAGCATCCCCAGCAGAAGGAGAGAAGGGTGGTTTTGGTTAGGAGACCCTCTGTCTTGTCGGAGGTCTCTGGAAGTTACAGGAAGGCCGTTCTGTGGGCAGACATGGCTGCTTGTGAAGCTGGATTTTTCCGTCATTCGCTTAGTGCAATTTTTCGAAGTCTGCCTTGCGCCAGGCACCCTGCGAGGGCAGGAGTGTCCCAGAGGGAAAGATGCTGTGCGCAGCCTGCTCTCCAGAGCCGGAGGGATAGGCAGGAGCCTCACAGGAGAGGGATCCTGGGTGATGAGAGCGCTCAGTGCGGGCCAGGCAAGAGACGACAGCTGGGAAGAGAACTGCTTGACTGAGAGCTCCGGAGCCCCCTTGCCACCCTCCTCAGTGGAGCGGCCCTCGAGGAGACCCTCAGAGCCTCTGTGCCATGGGGGAGGCTGAACGCCACCAGGAGAGCCACTCTGAAAGCGAGTGGGGGTCTGTGGCTGGCTGCAGGAGCTCAGAAACTGAGCTTGAAGTGCACCCCTTGCCAAGTGGTGGAGTTCTGGGGTCTGTTAGGTAATGCTGAGGGTGTCTTGCTTGCTTGCTTCCTTGCTTGTTTGTTTGTTTATACTGGGGACTGAACCCGGGGCTTTTGCACTGACTGCTTCGTAGCTCTTTAAAAAAAAATTTTTTTTTTTTTTTTTAAATGGAAGGTCTTGCTAAGTGGCTAAATTGCCCAGGCTGGGCTTGAACTTGCAATCCTCCTGCCTCAGCATCCCAGATGCTGCAATTATTGGCATGCTCTACCACATTCAGCTAGGGTTGGCTCTTTAGGGTTGGATTAGGCCAGAAAACTGGCCCGTTTGCCAGGTGGGCTGTGGGCTTAGCAGAGCTACTTCCCCTTGCAGGGATGGGTTCCTGTGGGACTTTTGACAGCACCAGCTAAATGGTCTTCATTTTGTTCCCTTCTTTCTGCTTCTCTTTTTTCCTACTCCTTTTTCTTCTTCCTCCTCTTCTTTCCTTTCCTTTCCTTTTCCCTCTCTTTCTTTCTTTCTCTTTTTTCCTTCCTAACTTCCTTCCTTCCTTCCTAACTTCCTTCCTTACCCCCCCTCCTTCCCTCCCTCCCTCCCTTCCTTCCTTCTCTCTCTCTTTTTTTCTTTCTTTCTTGTTTCCAGTGCAACATTCTTCCCCAGCACCACTGCCTGCGTTCCTGGTGGCTGGAGGAAGCCTGGCCTTCGGATCGCTCCTCTGCATTGGCCTCATCCTGAGGT
>NW_004955545.1:969220-971187 GCF_000276665.1 Chinchilla lanigera
AGTGCTGCATTATAGGCATGCGCCACCATGCCTGGCTGTTCTCATATTCTTTAATGAGCTTTCCTTTGCCCATGTGATCATCAGAATTTTACAGTGTCAGCTTATTCATTTATTCACCCAACAAATGAACACACACACACACACACACACACACACACACACACACACACACACGGCACTCAGCACCTGCTCTTATGCTAAGCCCTGTTGCACAGCCACAGGATACACGGCGGGCAGGATAGACTGTCTAGCGAGGGAGCCAGACATGCAGAGGGGATTACTGGTGAGGTGAGGGCTACTGAAAGAGCCGCGTATGCTGAGGAGAACCAACTAACACCAAGGAGGAAGAGGAGTTGGTCTGGCGGGGAAGAGAAAGAAGAGGGTCCCACAGGGCCGGGACAGTGCAGAGAGCTTCTCTGTTAGCTCACTGGTCCTCACAGGGGCCAGAGCGGGCCCGGCTACAGGAGCGTTCCTGGAACATTGGCCTCGGGTCCCACGGCCACAAAGAATGCCACCAAGATGGAGGAGGGTGGGGCACAAGCAAGTTTATTTAAGAGGCAAAAGATACAAAGGCAAGGAAGGAAGTAAAAATAGAAAGGCAAGGAAGTAAAGCTCCCGCTAGCGCTAGCGAGGAGGGTGTCTGAGTAGAATACCCACGAGGGCTCTTTTTCTAGGGATTGTTAAGTGTTTGGAAGGGAGCTAGGTGTGGTGTAAGCAATATTATCTCTACCCTCTGGAGACTACATACTTCTTTTTTTTAAAAATGAGTGTCTTTATTGCTTGTACCGTACAAATATAGGGAATAAGGCCAGTGGGGGGTGGGAAGAATTGTCAGATAAACCACATACACACACAGAAAGGAAAAAAAGACCCCCCAGGCCCAAGCCACCCTACCCCCACATGCCTTTCTGAGAACTGCCTAGTACAGGAGGTGGGACAGGGAGATCAAAATCACAAAAACTAAATTCCAAACACGCCAGGACATTGAGATTGAGGGGGGAGGCGAGGGGGCAGGGCAGCAAGGCGCCCTCACCCCCAGGGGAATGAAGCGCTGGGGCCGGGGCGGGGCCTGAGCCCACACACACCACGCACACTTGAGGGCTTGGACACGCTGCCCTCACACACGTGCACACACAGCCACGTGCGTCTGCATCCCAGAGGCGGGGACACCCGCGGCTCCATCGGCAGCACGCACCTTAAGGCTTCAGAACGCGGCCCTGGATTGGGGGAGGGGAGGGGGAGGGGCCTGAAACCATTTGCTAAGGCTCCCGCACCGCAGTGTGTACCAGAGACGCCCGCCCCGCTCCTTCCTTGACCCGAGTCCACAGGGCCCAATTCTGTCTCTGGGAGAGATGTGTACAGCTGAGGCTGGTGCCCCTCTGCCCCAGGCAGAAAGAAGGGGCGACCCTAGATCCTACCCTCCAAGGGGCTGGGCCAGGTTTGGGGTCCAGCGGGAGGTAAGGCCTGCTGGACGGCAGCCCTGGTAAGGCACGGGGCTGGGGGCAGGGCAGGCGGCTGCCCCCAAAAGTTGCTTCTGCTTTACCCACAGGTCAGGAGAGCAGCTGCAGTTGGGGGGGTGGGCACACCTCCTTCCTGGTTCCCTACAACATAGGTCCAAGGAGTGCCGAACCCCTGGTCCCACAGCTCCCAAGGACCCCCTGCCTGTCCCTGGACATTATTGCTTTTTTTGCCCCCAGTGGGGTGGCACTGGGTGGACTGAAGCCCTTGAGCCAGGCCACAGGATACAGAGGGCCGTGGGCACTGTCTCCTGGGGCCATCCGGAAGCAGCAGTGCAGGCAGCCGCCCGTGAGTGCTCGGCCTGAAATCCACGCCCACCCCGCAGCGCCACACTTTGCCTTCGCTGGGGCTGGTGCTGATTAAAAACCTGAAGCTCCCCAGCCTCCCCACAGCCCATCCCCGGCAGGAGGGACTGCCCTCCAACACTGCGCTGGGCGCAAAGGCGAGGC
>NW_004955545.1:971682-973032 GCF_000276665.1 Chinchilla lanigera
TGGGGTCCTTCTTCAGCAGCCCAGCCAGAAGGGACTTGGCCTCAGGGCCGAGCGTGCGCGGGAAGCGGATCTCCTCCATGAGGATGAGCTCGAAGAGGCGCTCGTGGTCCTGGCTGTAGAACGGCAGGTGACCACACATCATCTCATACATGACCACGCCCAGCCCCCACCAGTCCACCGCGCGGCCGTAGTCGTTGTCCTCCAACACCTCCGGCGCCAGGTACTCCGGGGTCCCACAGAAGGTTTTCATGGTGGCTCCATCACTGATGCCCTCTTTGCACAGGCCGAAGTCAGTAATCTTGATGTGGCCATCTTTGTCCAGCATGAGGTTTTCCAGCTTGATGTCTCGGTACACCACGTCCCGTGAGTGCAAGTACTCCAGAGCCGAGACGATCTCCGCACCGTAAAACCGCGCCCGGTCCTCCGTGAAGACCCACTCCCGGGACAGGTGGAAGAAGAGCTCCCCACCGTTGGCGTACTCCATCACGAAGCACAGGCGGTCGTGGGTCTGGAAGGCGTACTTCAGTGCAGTGAGGAAAGGGTGCCTGGTGTTCTGGAGGACCCGACTCTCCGTGACCGTATGCGCAACCTCATCCTTGGCAATGATGACTTCCTTCCGCAGGATCTTCATGGCGTAGTAGCGCCCAGTGGCCTTTTCCTGCACTAGGATGACTTTGCCAAAGGTGCCCTTGCCAAGGAATTTGAGATAATCAAAGTCATTCATGGTCACTTTGGCCCGTGCCTCGCTGACTGCCACCTCCATCTCCTCGGCCGTGGAAGAGTCACTAGGGGAGCCACACTTGCACTCCATGGGATCCTCACCAGGGACCCGCTGCTTGAGGCTGTTGGCAACCATCTGGATGGCCCGCATCCACTCCTCCCTCACACCCGGAGAGTCTACATGGAAGGTCCGCTCAATGACCGTGGTCCGCTGCAGGCAGCGTATGACAAAGGTGTTAGGCCGAGGCCGCTCTGTCATCATCAGCTGGCATTCTGCTACAGAGAAGTTGTTTAAGGGGGGTAAAGTCTGGTCAGGAGCCTCGGGCCTCTCCTTATACCCAATGAAGGAGCCGTCAGTCTTCAGCAGGAAGTAGCGGGGCCTCCAGGTCTTGATGTATTCCCCGCGCTTGTGCAGCCAGCCTTCCTTGATGACAGACACCTCATTCATGGTGGCAGCGTGACACTGTCACCTACCTCGGGACAGCTCAGGGCAGCTGGACATGCAGGAGGTGCTATAGACAGAGCGCAGTCTGTCACCGACGGCCGCCCAGACTCTCGGGCGGGGCTCGACCCCCGCCCATCGCCACGCTGCGCTGCTCCCGCTCCTTGTGTTTCCTGGCGGCGGCGGCG